>NC_041226.1:1185644-1242667 GCF_002837175.3 Physeter macrocephalus | reverse complement strand
ACCTGGCACAGCCAAATAAATAAAATAAATATTTAAGAAAAGGTTAATAGAAATTTTATTCTAGTCCATAATATATCCATGTTTTAATATAAAATTATTTGACCCCAACCTTGCTGGTCTATCTATATTTTGTGAATTTGTGGCAGGGATTAGAGAACTAATTAGAAAACAACAGTAGTATGATAGTGACCTAATCAGATAAGATGTTAGAAAAGTCACCCTATTGCTGGACTAGGCAGCACACAGGGAGCAGCGCTGACATTTAGGAATTGAGCGGCAGTAGAACATAGAGGGTCTGGAGCCAGACCGTTTGGATTCCTCTTGACCCCACCCCGTGACTAGCTGTGTGACATTTGGCAAGTCACTTAACCTCTCTGCGTCTGTTTCTTCATCTCTAAACTAGGAAAATAATTATTTCCAGGGAGTTAATGTGTAGATTAAATGATTTCATTTACATTAAAAGGAAAGTGTTTAGCATAGTGCCTCGTACATAATAAGTGCTCTGTAAGTGATAGCGGTTATTTTGTACATTAATCTATCACATAACATCGCATCAAATCATAGGAATCTAGGTAACCTTATAGTAAGCACTCTGTAGATATTTGTTGAATTAATTAAATTTCTTCAAGAGTAGTGTCTTCTATATCTGCACTCTCCAGTGTGGTGGCCAATAGCCACATGCGGGTGTTGAGCTCTTGAAACGTGCCTTGTGCAGAGGAGGAACTGAATTTTTTACTTTAATTAATTTACATAGTCAGCGGGGGTAGGGGCTGCCATATCGGGCGTCGCGAGTCTGGAGTGTGACTGTATCTCTTTGCGTTCATCTTCTGCTCTGTAAATACTGAGTCCAGGTTTCAAATACTCCTCATGGGTCCTGTCTCTACTCCTGGTTGTTACATTCTCACCCTCAAAATGTAGTGCTGATTCTAGACATCAGATGAATCTTTAATACATTTTTGCGTATTATTCTGATTCTTTTTCCTGCTTTAGAATCATCAGAACAATACTTTTGAAAACATTGATGTCATTTAGTATTTTATTTATTTATGTATGTATGTATGTCTGTGTTGGGTCTTCGTTGCTGCGCGCGGGCTTTCTCTAGTTGCGGCGAGCGGGGGCTACTCTTTGTTGTGGTGTGCGGGCTTCTCATTGCAGTGCCTTCTCTTGTTGGGGAGCACGGACTCTAGGCGCGTGGGCTCAGCAGTTGTGGCTCGCGGGCTCTAGAGCGCAGGCTCAGTGGTTGTGGCACACGGGCTTAGTTGCTCCGCGGCATGTGGGATCTTCCCGGACCAGGGCTCGAACCCATGTCCCCTGCGTTGGTAGGCGGATGCTTGACCACTGTGCCACCAGGGAAGTCCCAATGGCATATAATATTGATGAACAGAAGATGACCGTATTTTTTTGCTTCCTAATTGTGTCATTTTTATTTTTAGATGTACAGACACCAGTTAGAATAAGCAAGAAATTACTTTTTAAATTATGTTTGTGTACACACCTGCGTTTAGCGTTTATCCTTTAATGAACTGTATCAAGCAAACTTTTTACACAGATATCGTAAGAGAGTAAAAAATACTGTCATATCCTTTTAGCAAAACAAGTTGGTTCCAGTTCTTGTCACAGAATATTGGGTAATAAAGTAATTCTAGCATAATGACTGACTGGATGAGAATACCATGTTTCCTTTTTGTCCTTGAAGTATATTGTTTGTTCACTGATTCTTGAGTTTGGGAAGATTCACCTAGGGCAGGCTTTCTCAGCTTTGTCTCTGCTCGTGTTTCGGGCTGGGTTGTGCATTGGCGGATGTTTAGCGGCATCCCTGCCCTTCATACACTAGTTGCCAATAGCACTCCCCAGTGTGGCAACCAGAAATGTCTCCAGACATTGCTAGATGTCCCTTGAGGGACAAAGCTGCCTCAGTTGAGGACCACTGAGCTAGAATATCATCAGCTCAAGACTCAAGTTCTGAGGTTACACTTAGACGATGAGTTTTATCATCATTAATGGAGTTTGTCCGTTAAAACTTTCTGCAGTGATAGGAATGTTCTGAATCTGTGTTGTCCAGTGTGGTAGCCACCAGCCACGAGTGCGATTAAGCGCTTGAAATGTGGCTAGTGCAGCCAAGGAACTGAATTTTTTTTTGTTTGATTTAATTTTAACAGATGTGGCTAGTGGCTGCTGTTTTGGACAGTGCAGGTTTAGTGTGCTGCTGTATGTCTTTTTGCATTCAGCTTCTGACTTCTCTCTTAATTGTGAAATGCCTTTCCTTATCAATTTTTTTCTCTTTGTCATTATGTGTAGAAAATTCTCAATTCTCAACACTCTTCAATGAAACCTTAAAAAAAAAAAAAAAAAGGACTACAAAGATGGTGTTCCCAGATTTCATTTATACCTTGTTGAAAGATCATGTTATACTCTGAGCAATGTAGTAAAAAAGTTGAGGATAATGTAATAGTGCTGATTTGTTTTTATTTTGTTATTATATTACTTTTCTAGGTGGTTTTATCATTTCTTATTTATCTTTTAAATAAATTTATTTATTTTTGGCTGCTTTGGGTCTTCGTTGCTGCGCGCGGGCGTTCTCTAGTTGCGGCGAGCGGGGGCTACTCTTTGTTGTAGTGCGCGGGCTTCTCATCGCGGTGGCTTCTCTTGTTGCGGAGCACGGGCTCTAGGCGCGCGGCTTCAGTAGTTGTGACACATGGGCTTAGTTGCTCCGCAGCATGTGGGATCTTTCCGGACCAGGGATCTTACTAGTGTCCCCTGCATTGGCAGGTGGACACTTAACCACTGCACCACCAGGGAAGCCCCCATACTCAGTATTTTTGTAGATTATATTCCATTATAGGTTATTACAAGGTAATGGCCGTAATTCCCTGTGCTCTACAGTGTATCCTTGTTATCTATTTAACGTCGTTCTTTAATGGAAGTATTTTCATTTTTATCTAGAGAGCTGTAGAGGGTGCTATATCATTAGGAATAGTAGTCTGAACTGGCTTTAGCTAATTATAAGAATTCCTTTAGGCAAGAGAATCAAAGTTAATTTTTCTTGGATTTACTTCTTTTTTTTTCTTTTTTACTATTTTAACTGAAAGTAGAGTAACTAATGTTGTGGAATTGATATAGTTTATAATGAATATTAATCTAATGTACTTGGTTATGTTTTTCATCTCCCAGAGTCTTTGAATACAGTTGAAATGTTGATTTCCCCACTTTATATTGGTTACAATTACAAAGGTTTATTTTCCTGCCACCTACCCTCACCCTCCCCTCCCCTCCCTAATTGAGAAATCTGATATTTTGATCTGTATGCTGTATAAGCAGTCTCTTCTCCTTCTCTTCAGATGGGTCTCAGTAAGGTCAAAGATAACCTTTGAATGTATATATTTTAGGTAGAGCTGGTTCAGAAGAGTATTATCTTTGGAAGAAAGGCTGTTAGAACAAAATGGAATTTAAAAACCTGAGCAGACTTTTAGAAGCTGTTTTTGTTGAGAGAGAAGTCTGGCTTTTCTGGCTGATTCATTTATTATTCAGAAAGGAGTTTTGTAAACTCCAGACTTTGCTGTTCCTAATTTTTCTGGTTTAATAGTGATTTTGGAAAACTTGAGGTAGAATTATCTGATAATATTTCTATCTTAAAGGATTGTTTTTAGAAATCAATTTTTAGTAACTTTGGATTCAGTTTCACCAGGGCTGAAGAATAGAAATTATTTGTACTTGGTCAATTTAGATGGAGTGGTATATTTCGGAATAAAAGGCAATGATTAGGCTATGTTTTTTAAAAAAAATTACAAAAAAATGTTAAATAAATAAATATATCTTTCTTAAATGTAGGCAACTTGAAAGGATTCTGACCCAAACCTTGCCAGGAATTTCTTTCTTTTCCCTGAACCTGTATTTTAAGTATTTACTATGAAGTTTAGTACTATAGTTACTTAAGAAAAATTAAGCAAGAATTTGTACTCCCGTAGTCCCCTGAAAGTGAAAATATTTCTCTTGTTGTGGGTAAAAGGATTGCTGTTGTTCAAGCTTCCTTATTAAACAAGTGTGCTCTGTGTTTGTGTTTGTTTTTAAATCTCAAGGCACCACCTTCCATGGTTAACACTGAGCAGCGCCAGCATGCTGAGCATATATTCTTATCATTTAGGAAATCAAAATCACCATTTGCAGTTTGCAAGCATATTTTGGGTAAGTGTTTACTTTAAAAATACCTCGTTTTTCTATCTTGAACTTTAGATATTTTAAATTCCTTTAAAAATAAGCAGGTTTGTACAGTTATAATTTTCCATTAATAATCATTCCACTGAAGTGGCTTTAAAGGTATTCCATAAAGCCAGAGGGAAAACTCTGATTTTGCTTTGGAGTTTTCTTCCCTAAATAAAACATTCAATAAGTTGTTTTATCATTGACCGTAATATCAAGGCTGTTAATGGTGGGAGGAAAATCTAATGTTTTTTTCTGTTGTTTTCAAGTATGATATCACTTATAGGAAATGTACTATAACGTATCCCAGTGTTTTAAAATTAAGATTATTTTTGGGGGTTTCTAAAGTTTCTTTTAGTTGTTTTTTAATCGTTTTTTAAAAACCATATAGTTTGTACTCAGCTCGCTTAGCGAATATTGGTCAGTTCTGTGTAGGATCTTCATTGTATGTCCTAAAATGAAGCATTGATTTTTACTCTTGTAAAAAATGTTTTGTGAGTACCTTATATCTGACATATGTGTGGAAGTGATCTCTTTCCTTTAAAAATTATCACAGAAGTCATAACTTATTCAGAGATGGCATTTTCTCTGCCTCTTAGGTATTTTTCAATAATAGTTGAGAGATTTCATTGGTTATTGTTATTTTATAATCTGATACTTGTTGGCTGTTTTTCTTAATTGGAGCCACTTTTTTTGTAGCCCACATTGAAGGCTCTGAAAGGAAGGCTATTTGAGTTGTCCACGACCACAGAATTGGTTAGTTGAGTGTAGTGTTAGGAGCTAAACTATCTGACCTTTTATTCTTGTGCTTTTAGGAAGACTAATCCGTAGCCGCCAGCACTCTGGTTTCTGGATGGAAACAGCCTGCCATCCCAGCTCTGTGTGCAGAGCGCTCTCCAGCTCAGGGCTGGGGCGAGGACCGTGGGGCTCGGTGGGCAGGGCCGGCCGGGCGCCGGGGGGCCTGCGGCCTGGAAGCGGCTTGAGGAAGTCATTTCACCTCTCAGGCCCTTTCTTCATCTGTGAAATGGGCATAATGATGTCATTTGCCTTCAATGGACTTGACTGTCTTAAGTCGTAGTGAGGTGCAGATGTAGTAACACATGAAAGCACTTTGTGAGCGGTCATGTAAATGTCATTGCCCCGTTACTGCCTTTCAGATGGCCTTCGAAAAATGCTCTGTCCTCTGTCTGCACGGAGCTAGCATCGGCGGTAAAGGCGGCCTTGTCTCCTTCAGGAGTTAGATTTTACATTAGAGAAGCAGTTTAATAACCACCTTTAATTCTAAATGAGGTGGGGTTTTTTGTTTTTGGGGTTTTTTTTTGAGTATTCTGTTTTTATACTTGGTTGAATTTGCTTCTGGCACTAACAAAATTTGTTATCTTGTGGAGAATAACTCAGTGTTAAATTAAAAGAAGCAAAACTAAACATCATTAAGAATTTAAGGGAGCCTTACTTCATCCTTACTGCCTTGAAAGTGTTCAGCAATAATAGACGTAGAAAACCTCAGATGATCTGAGTCTGGCTTTTGTGGCTGTGCCTTCACTGCATAAACAGGGTCCCAGCGGTGTTTCCTCTGACTTGCGACTGACTGTGACTCAGTTGTCCTTCTGTGCTAGCTGGAAATACCCGATCTAAGTGATAAGTATGTTATTAGAGTGTATTTGTTTATACCACTCTATCCTTTTTAGAGTATGTATATTTTATGAAGAATTATTGCTTTGTGATGATGTGAGCTTGTTTTAGAATACTTTTGTTTTCCTGATAAAAATTTCTAAAGAATAGCATTGCTAGTTCGAGCCGCGCTATTGGAAGCAGTTTGGGTTTTGAGACATTAACTGTTTAAAAGGTTGGGTGCATGTGTTATAAGCATAATCATTAATGTACTGCAAAGCCTTGTGTTACATTAATGTTTACATCTAAACTTCACAGAAAATCTTAACTCCTTACTCAGTTGCCACCAGCCCAGAAAGGTTAATTCCTCTAAGAAGACTTCTCATGCACGTGGCAGTCGATCGCAATCCAGAATTTTCACATTCTTATTTCGGGATTATAAGTCATTTTTATAGAATGTCTGGGTGATAGATTCTAATGAAGGGGAGACTTTCTCTTGGATGCTTCCCTTTTCTGGCCTCTTAAAATTCTTCCTTCCCACTTCTAACTTAAGTTTTATTATGTTTCTCATTTTATCTCATTTCTTTCTCGTCTTATTCTTTTGTTTTCACTGTAGTTTTAATTTCTTTGCTCTTTTCTGTGTGTGCACGTGTGTGTGTTTGTGCGTGTGCGTGCGTGTGCGTGCGTGTGCATGTTGCATGCTTGTGCGTTTTGTTAGAAGAGCACTTTCAGACTTCTTGGCCTCAGAAGTCTTTGGCACTTAGGAATTTACTAGTTTTGTAGGGTCAGGTGTTCCTTCAAAAAACCTGTGAGTTCTGCTCTTGTTAAAGAAATACCCCCAGACCTTGAGGGGTCGGTCCAGCCCTTCTGGAGCTAACTTAGCAGCTTTCTTTTGCCCTTTTCTCAGGGAGAAAAGGATTTCTTTCATTTCTTATCTCAGAGGTAGCCGAGACAAAACAGAACGAGCCTGAGACTTATTACGTTACTGTTGGTGTGCGTGTGTGTCACTGTGCAGCTTATGTTGCCTCTGCTTTGGACAGGAACCCCAAGGCCAGAGAGGGGAGTGTAGTTGCTGGAAGCCAGAACGCAGTGCTTTTCCTCTTGGCCCTTAACTTCACTCTCGCTTTAGTCTTCCTGGCTCTAATTTCAGATGGCCGACAAGATACATGTGAATTTTATTTACGTAATTATTATTAAAGAGTTACTGTGGTAGGAAGTGAAAGCTTCCTGCTACAGTGGCTTAAACTAATTTGTCATCTAAACAGTGTCCTAGTCAGTGGGAGATCATCCCTAAGAGTATGAGAAATTCTAGATGAACTGTGAGTTCTGCACAAGGACCTTGCCATTTTGAGCATCTTCCCAGCAGAGAGCAAGAATAGGCTCCTGTATGTGTCAAGTCCCCATCTTCGGCTGGCAGGCTTCCAGAGTTCCGGCGAGCATCTTCTGCACATTTCTGTTATGTGTAAGTGCAGTTTATGAAGGCCAATGGCAGTTTTTATGAGAAAGTATAATTTATTAGGTTAGGAAAACTTTTAAATTTGGAATCTGGCTTTCTTTTTTTCAGATTCCTCCATTCTTAGAGACAGTTTCTTATAAGAATAGTAATTTAGAGATCTTCATTTGATACCAAACAGAGAAATCTAAGGAAAAGAGTTATCTTGAAAACTTCTGAATGTGATTTACTTTCTGTAGTTGTCCCCCTACTGACCCTTGCAAAAAAGGGGAGGGCGCAGAGAAAAGCTAAGCTGTAAGGACAAGGATTTAGACAGGAGCATATGCTTCATTGCTCGCGAGAAGCAGGAGTGTGTGCTGGGCCTTGTCTTGTTGGCACCTGCGTTTAGGGCAAGGCGCGTGTCGCCGGAGGACATCAGCCAGCCGCGCGGGCTGCAGTTTCCTCTCACAGTCTCTTGGTGCATCAGTTTCTTCAGCAGTCAAATGCAGGGATCGGATTAGATGGTCTTCGGAGTTCTATTTCTAAAATTCTGTGAGTCCGTACGATTCTGCTTCCTTGTTAAAATCCATGGTTAAGAATTTCAGGTCCTTAAAATGTTTACTATTTCAGTAGAAAGTGCAGATAGGCCAACAACCATCATTTTCTTTCAAGAAGAGGTTTATAATAAGAGATGATTTGAATTACCTTTATGAGGCAGTACCATATTTCTCCTTAGTGAGCAAAATAGATAGAACTGGTTTCTGTTTCAAGTCCTCTTTGAATAAAACACTTTTTTTTCCCCCCTCCGGGAACTTTAAACACATTTTTTAATATTAGGTTTACATTTTTGGAAGCTGTTGCTTTATTAATTCACTATATTTTAAGGTTTCTAAATTTTTGTGAGTTCTGATTACCATCTCAATTAGAATTCATGTTAAGATAGCATGGACTAATCAAACTTAAAAAAAAAAAAAAGGTCCAGATTGGTTCCTCTTATTAGTTTTAATATGTTCAAAACTCCTGTGCTGTAGTCTAGCGTGATAGGAATTGATGTAGGCATACCTTTCCTCGCACATTTTTATAGAAAATTGTGTCAAGATCACTTGTAATATTTTTAAATGATCTGTGCTTGAAAGGGAGAGAAAATGATGTGCCTGCCTGTATCTTCATGCTCTTCTGAGAAGTTCTTGAAGGTGCTATTCTGTGCCTAGAGGTATTTCTCGGGCTTCCAGGCACTTCTGTCTAGTGATCTTGGCAAATACCCAGGAGTTGAATCAGACTCTGCATGGGTTTCGCATGATGGTTATTTTGTAGAGCTTCAAAAAATTTCTGCTTTTTCTTGACTTCATTTTGACTGTTTCTCCCTTTTGATAATGCTATTTGGAAACTGATTGTAGTGGTATTGCTGAATTAAAGAAAAAATAGAAAATTAATGTAAAATATTTCTTCAGTATGTTAATTTTCTATTTTTTTCCCCTCCTGATTCAGTTCTTAGTTTGGATACTGTAACTTGCTAGTTAAAGCTGGATCTTTCTGAGTGTAGCTTTGGGATTTTACTCAGTTTGATCAGTATTGCAATCAGAAAATGCACAAGAACTTCTCACCTTGTGTAAATGTGATCCCCCCCCTTTCTTTTTTAACATTTTGAGAAAAAGAACATGAACATGATTGTGTTTATTCCTGAACTTGCTATTGGAGATGGGCCATCCTGCTGAAAGCTTAATTAATTACTGAACAAACAGATATTTTGACAGCATGGCTCGTCGCATATAGTAATGTTCAATGACTAGTTTATTAGATACTTTTCTGATACAAAGTTCTGTTTTGCACAGGGTGAGAATCTCTTAGGAAATTTTCTGATTGCTTTATATTTTTATTTTATTTTTTTTAAAGCTGTGTTATTTTTTAGTTCTTCATGCTTTGGAAGTAACAGTTGAAGAGAGGTGAGGAAAGTTTGTGAAAATTGTGATCGGTGATTAGCTGCCACCTGCCTGAGGTGTCTTCTGAGAGGAACTAACCTCTTTGTGGTGCTAGAGCAAAGGTCACTGGATAAAAAAGGAACAGGTAACCATCTCATTCCTTGTCTGAAAGTTCTCTTTAAAATTAACAAATGTAGACTGTTCAGGGGAAGGTGAGCCGCTGTTTGAAGAAAGTGTCTGTTTCCTCCTTAGAAACGAGTAAGGTAGACTACGTCCTCTTTCAAGCTGCCACAGCCGTCATGGAGGCTGTTGTCCGCGAGTGGATCCTCCTGGAGAGAGGGAGCGTCGAGTCACTGCGCACATTCCTCTTAACCTACGTCTTACAGAGGCCTCAGTAAGTGCGCAGGGGAGGCGCCGCCGGACGCTTCCCTGGGCCATCCTTTGGGATGCTTTTTCCTTTGCTTTTTAATGATTGACATTTATGGTTAAGCTCTGTGTGGGCTTGTATTTTAAAAACCCACACACGATTGTAGGTTGTTTTGGGACTTAATGAAAGAATACTTTTTAATTTAAGCTTGTGACACTGGGTTTTGTTTCTTTGAAGAGATTGTGCTTCGATGTTAGGGTTTTTTTGTTGTTGTTTTAGTTCCGGGATTTTGGTTATAAATAAAAGTTGATCTTTGACTCTGTCGAAAATCCTTTATACTTAACTAGATCTTCTTTTGGTTCTTGGTATGTATTATAAGACATAAGTGAGTAGCCAGGGAGGGTGAGGGGAAATCAGGCACCATTATCAAACCGAATGTTACACGTATATATATGTGTCAATACGTAGAAACGTGCATTGAAAAGGTTGAGAAGAAAAAGTACCAAATTCTTTAACGATTTTTTTTGGATAGGGGATCAGATTTGAGGAATGGGATGAAAGTGAATTTTCTTTTTATATTATACACGTATTGTTTAAAAAATTTACAAGATTGTGTGTATTCATTGCTTGTATGATTTAAAAACAAATGAGGAAAACTATTAGCCGTACAACTTGGGAGAAATTCATTTACTCTGTATCTTTTTTTTAAAGTCCCCTTAATTCCAAGTTGTCTTTTAAGACGAGGCAGCGTACATTGTATGTATGCATTTTGTGCTGAATACGTTTTTCATAGATACTTATTTTCACACTCAGTGAAGAAAATGTTACATAATTAGAAGTGCTGGTAATTCGGAATGTTGATTGATGACGATAAAGATGCATAAAACTTTACAAGTAAGTCGAGCGTGCTGTCATACCTTTGTTCCTGCTGACTTCACTGGCAGCCTCTGAGTTCATAATATTTAATAATAATTACTGGCATGACTTTTGCACTCAGTAAAGTGCTAATAAGTGCTTCACATATCAAAAAATGTATGAGAGAAAAAAACCAAGTGTTACTTAGCCTATTAGCATTACAGGTTTAGTGGACAGCGTGTTCCAGGGATGAGCGGGTATACATATCTCTGAGTGAGGGTGTGGCTTATTTTTTCTGGTTTTAACAGAATAAGGAAAACTTGCCCCTGTTTCAAACCTTTCTCTTCTCCTTCATGCTGGTTTTCTTCCTTTATTTAAATTTTAATCGGTTGTTTAGATGAGCCCTTTTGGGTGGATACTAACTTGCCCTGGAGCTGCTGATTTATCACAGCCCCACCTCCACCCCCCACTGAGCTCGGCTGGTTGCAGCTGTGTGTATGCATGTCATCTCTTGTGTTATCCAGAATCATCTCACCGTAACAGTTTTGATTCAGGAGTTATTTTAGAGTTGATTGTAGGGTTCCACATTGAAATAGTTCACTTATATATTGCCTCCCAAACTCTTTCCTTTTTTTGCTGCGCAGCTTGTGGGATCTCAGTTCCCCCACCAGGGATTGAACCTGGGCCATGGTACTGAAAGCCCAGAATCCTAACTAGTAGGCCACAGGGAACTCCCCCGAACTCTTATTTTGGAAAAAAGAAAAAAAAAAGTTTTCAGCCAAGTTGCAAGAGCAGCACTGGGAACACTCACGTGCGCTCTCCCTAGTGGAGGCTCAGCCAGCATTTAGTGATACTACATCCCTGAAGACTGCAGCGTGTCTCTCCTAAGAGATCAGTCATCTCAGTACTCTCGATATGATTACTGTATTTATATTATTTAATATAATTCTGACCTCATAGTTTGATAGTCCCAATTTTCTGAAAAATGCTATTTATATCCTTTTACTCCTTTATAGGTTACTTTTTTGATCCAGGATTTAGCCTCAGATTATGTGTTGTATTTAGTTGTTGTGTCTGTTTTAATCTAGAATAATTCTGTCCTTTTTTGGTCTTTCATGACGCGGGACATTTTAATCTTGTAGAATGTCCGATGAATGGATTAGAGTCAAGTTAAAACTTTTGGTGCTCTGCATAGGTAGAACGCTACACGTCATATACTGTAGAGTACTAAGTACGTAACGTTGTGTACTTCCCATTGCATGCATGGAAGTTTTCCTTTTCTATTTTTTCCCTCCTAATTGTGATTAAAACTTGCACAGAGTGAAATGCAGGGTACACTTTTTAATCTTTATTTATTTTATTTTTTGGCCACACCGCAGGACATGTGGGATCTAGTTCCCCGAGCAGGGATCGAACCCGCACCCCCTGCATTGGAAGTGCGGAGTCTCAACCACTGGACCGCCAGGGCGTACTTTTTTAAAGGCAGCGTGGCATAGTGGTTGAGAAAGGGACTGTGAGTCCCCCGTCTGCCACCCAACTCCACGACCGTGGGCAGATTATTTAACCTCTCTGTGCGTTAATTTTCGGATTATTAAATAGAGCGAATAACAGTACTCATAGTACTTTACTAAAAAGATTGTGAGGATTAAGTGTACTAATTTTTGTGAAGTTAGTTTATATAAAGACAGGTCATAGGCACTCAGTAAATGTTGGGTATTATTATTTATTTTCCTAGTAATTTATAATTTTTGCCAGTAACAATGTTTAAAGCTAGCTTTATGTACATTTCTAGTAGCAGTCAGTGTGTTTGAAACTATCGTGTCCCCTCAAAAGTATGAATATTACCTTTGGTCAATTCACATTCTTGCACACGGTAGGATCTTTGCTTTTATTCGCTTAATGAATGCTTCAAGTCTGTTTTGAAGGAATACTTTTTGTTCTTGACAGAGCGAGACACGTTCGTTCGTTTGTATGAATGTCTGGTGAGTGCGTGTTACGCGGCAGGCGGCGTGCTTTTCTGTGGGACTACAGCAGCATGCTCGGCGCGGCGCGCTTCGTGTTGTGTGAAGTGTGAGGGAGCCCTTCTGTGTAGTGACCGGCCACGGGCAGAGAGTGGCATTTACAGGCCAGGAACTGAAAGAGGTTCGGTGTAGCTGTGGTCATGAGAGTGCATGGAGGGGCTGCGATGAGAGGGGAGCAGATCCCTGGCCATGAAGGGCCTTAGAGGTGGGTGGCCATATCGTTTATGTCCAAATGGGGACACCTTTCAGAGTAAAAGAAAGCACTATTCATCATTGTTCTGGACAGCAGGTAAATTGGGAGTACCCCAGGAAGGCTGGGATGGGAACCACTGCTTTTAAGCAGTGTTAGGGAATTTGGGTTTTATCCCAAGGGCATGTGGTGGTTGTATCTGTACGGCATTCTAGAGGCTGGATTATAAAGTTCAGGGTTATGTTTTCTGAGCCTTCTTTTTAAGAAACCGTTGTGAAAAGGCAGTTAAATCCGTGTGCCCTTGTGGCCCAATGGCCTTTTTTGTAGGAGGCCTCCATCTGAGATGGATGCTTCTGCCACCACGCTGAGGGACAGATATGAACATTAGATACGAACATTTACAAAGGTTTAGAAGAACGTGTATGTTTCCATAATGTTGTATCTTGGCTAGCTAGCATGTTGCCTTTCCATGTTAAAGGGAATGGATCTAAGGTGATACTGCTGGTTGGAGATGGAGATTAGGTCCGAATGTGTCTCTTAACTGGTAGAATGTTCATCTGGCTCTTAGTGAGCTGATAATACCACCCGGGGCTGCTGACACTCACGTAGCGCTTAGCGTGCACGGGGTGCGGTGTTAAGAATATGTAATTCTTGTGACAGCCCTGTTACTGTTATCCCCATTTCACACGTGAGAAAACTGAGGCTCTGAGTGTGAACGGTCTTGCCCAGGGTCACATAGCCAGTAATAACTGGAGTGTGGATTCGAACCCAGGTCTCTGGCTGTGGAGTCAGCGCATAACCAGGAGCACGCTACCTTAGATGTGAGCCGTGCTGTTAGCAGCTGCAGGCACAGTGAGAAATTTGGGAGTATTTTTATATTGGATTTGTGTAAAAGTTTTCACAATGATTTTTATGTTTTACAGCCTCCAAAAGTATGTTCGGGAACAGATTCTATTAGCAGTAGCAGTAATTGTAAAACGAGGATCATTAGATAAATCAATTGACTGCAAAAGCATTTTTCATGAAGTCAGCCAGTTGATAAGTAGTGGCAACCCCACTGTGGTAAGTGTGCTAACTATTCGTAAATACTTAAAAGTTTTATTTTGTATTACGCAAATACCGTTATAGCAACAGTAATGGATATCTACATAAAAGAAAAAGGCACAGTCTAAGAAATCAAGCAATTTCCATTTGTTCATGTTTTCCTCTAGTCCGTTTTTTACATGTGTACATACTGTAGATACAGTATACTTTGCTTTTTCATTTGATTCTGTTTTTTATGTTGCCAGTGTTCATAATCATCATAAGTTCATAAACCTCATATAGTTTTCATAATCCTGTTTAATGGTGTCAAATATTACAAGCTAATGTACCATAATATTCTTAACCATTTCCCTTCTGTTGAACAGTTCCCCCTATTTTTAATAAACCTTTGACAAGTACTAGTGATAATGGAAATGTGAATAAAATATAAAATGATATCTGACATAAAAATTCTTAAATGTTGCAATACTAATAGGCCAAGGTATGCCATGACTGCCAGGTGTGACTGTCAGCTTCCTGAGTTTTCTGGGTAGCCTGGTTGGTTTTTCCCCTCTCCATCTCCTGTCTGCCTGTGAGAACCGGTCAGCTGGGACAGTGACGAGTTGTGGCCGCCCTGTCAGAGGCCAGAGGAGCTGGAGCTGGTGTTACTGATCAGCTGTGGTTGTTGGCTGGAACCGTTGACTTTTATCAGCTGGGTGAGATTTAACTCATGTTGAATTGGGGTTGGCAATACCTAGCTCTTCTTTTTTTTTTTCTTTTTTCATTGAATTACAGTTGATTTACAATGTTGTGTCAGTCTTGGCTCTTCTGATTCTCCGGTATTAAATCTTTAAATATTTTGGGTAGTCTTTTCACTTTCCCAGTTTCTTTAATCATTTGAAAGATATCTGTGAGACTGTACCCCTTACGATTCTGCGTGGATGGCGTCTTGGGTGGGCCCTCAGCGCGTGGTGTGATTTTAGGCGTTTGTGGTGTGAGTTAGGGTGCTGTGGTCATCTTGGGAGGACCGTGCGCACTGTCCCTTCCCTTTCACGGCGTCTGGGTCTCTCCTCGCCACGCAGAGACGTGCACTCACCTTCCCGCTCCTGCCGTCTGCCCTCCACTCTGCTGGGAGTGACCCAGCAGGGCCTCCACTGAAGGAGTAAATGAGCAAGTTGTCAGGATTTCCTGTATCTACCCTCGGTACTTTTTGTTTTTCCTCTGGAATTTTCCTTATCAACTTTATCGAGGAATAATTTACATGCGTTACCGCATCCATTGAAAATGCACACTTCAGCGAGTTGTGACTGTTCTGCGTACCAGTGAACAGTCACACAGTCAAGATACAGAATGTCTCTATCTGTGTTTTGATTATTGATTGTGTAGATAATTGTGTTCTATGTCATTTTTGTGGCAGGTTTCTTCCAGGAGTAGTGCTGTCCAGTAGAACCTTCTGTGTTGATGCAGTGTTCAGTATCTTTCCTCTCCAGTGTGTGGGCACCGCGCTAGCCACATGCTGCTTTTGAGTGTTTCAGATGTGACTTGTGTGACCAAGGAACTGAATTTTTAATTTTATATAATTTTAATTAAATTTTATTTGCATTCAAATAGCCACATGTCGCTAATGGCAACCATATTGGACCATGTAGTGTAGAGGCTTTAATATCTAAAGGTCTAATTTTATATTGCTAACACTTAATCTTAGTATTCTAAAATTTAATTGTTTATCTAAAACGAACAGCTTGGAAGATGTGCATGTTTGAGTCACTGTGTTTTATGAGTTATTTTGGCCTTGTTTTATGTAGTGAGGAGCTCTGTTGACAATAGTCCCCAGATAAGATTCCATTTACAGTTTTTTGAGGTGAAAATGATTGGGAAGCTACTTTTTACTAATAATAATCTATATGCTCTCAAAATTCTTTCTGTTGGTAGACATGGTCTCCCATTTCTGATGAAGAGCTTTGCTCTCGAGATACTGATGCTTCAGGGCTGTCCACGTTCATTGTATCAGTAGATCCGTAGTCTTACATTTCTGTGGATTTTTGTTAGCATTTCCTGCCTCACTAATGGCTGCGTGCACAGTCCAACGGGGACGTCGCTGTTGGGCAAAGGGAAAGTCAGGTGGTGGTCTGACTAGCCAGAACGCGTAGGGGAGAGGCTTGGGACTGAGGCTGCTGCTTGGAAACACTATCCCGGCCCCTACTGCTCTAAATCAAGTTACTCGTCATAATTTTGGTTCTCTTCATAGTGTGTCAGGTGACACATTGTTTCACCTGACAGTCTGCAGTGAAGGAGTCCAGCTCATCGCGATTGACCAGGATTTAAACTTTAGGAACTTGAGCAGCACCTCTGGGATCTCTGCTTTTATGACTGTAGTTGGGTGATCATGTTGCCTGGGGTTTCAGTATTAAGGTAGGATTTCTGCAGTCCCTTCTCACCCCCACGAGTAGCTTCTTGGCAGCCGAATGCCGAAGGGTTCGGAGCCCTTGCCCCTCAGGAGTGAGCACACACTTGGGAATTGTGTTCTCCGCTTCCTCTCCCCTGGGTAATTTGACCCGCCACAAAAAGTAGGCCCACTGCAACCTGGCAATTGGTTTTTTTGAGCCACTGAAATAACGGATGTTCTGAGAATGATTGGAACAGATGTAGCTGTCTAGTTAGAGAGGATTTTGCTCTGTTCACAGTACATACACTTTGAGGGGAGTGGATAAATTTAATCTCCTCGTGAAATAGTCCAAAGCAGGAGGAGTTTTTTAAAGTTGCATTTCTGCTAGCAGGGTCGAGAACTTCTGTAGCAGTAAGCAGTCAGTAGCGGGGGGTACAACTTAATTTCAAGACTGCTGGATGAATTTATTTTGGTGACCACACTGAAAACACTGAACTCAGAAAGCATTCCTGCATTTATATGGCAAGTTCAGAATTCCTGCCTGGAGCCATTCCTGCTCTTTCAGCAGGTCTAAAAAATGAGGTTACAGACCAGTAAAACATTTTTACTCTATCTTCCTCCCTTTCTTCTTCTCAGACTGTGAAGAATTTGTGGGAGTGCTTCAGGAGCCTACTTCAGATTTCTTAGTCTCAGAGACAGGCATGGCAGTGGGTTGAAACTTTGATAAGAAAGTAAACGGTGGAATCGGAGCACGGGCGGGCGTGACATTGGCTCGGCGCTCTCTTTATCAAGGTGATTTAAGAGAGATTTGAAAGGAAGAGACGGCCGACTCTGGTTTCCTCTGGGTGAAGGAAAGGGTTGGCCTCATGAGTTACTAAGTTGGGTGACGCATTTGCCCTTGCACATCTTCTAGATGGTGCCGCCGGTCAGCCCTGATTGCCTGGAACCCGCAGGTAGTGTGGCTTTCCTGCCTGCTCCCGAGGGTGTGTTTCTTGGCCCGGCATCATGCCAGTCGAGTATGCCTGCTAAATGAGTTTGGGGACAGGATAACATGATACAACACAGATGTTGATTTGGGTTCACACTTAGGTTCAAATCCTAGCTCTGCCATTTACTACCTACTTAACTTGAAAAATTGTTCAACTTCTCCAGGTGGTGATTTACTAATATGTGGAATAAATGTGGTCATATCCAGGCCCAGAAGAGGAAAGACAATATTAAGTGCATTTAGTAAGCATCCAGCGAATGTTCGTCTTATGCCCCTAGTGGTTTCACAACCCTTTGTTTATAGAATCTTAGGACATGAACTATCATCTGTTTCTATCAAATAATATTTTAAGTGTTGAAAATCAGAAGAAAGTATTTATACTATTACCCACGAACGGAAACTGAGTGAGTATTTACAAAATGGATAACCAACATATTAGCTTTCCTTTAAACGCTCTGAGAAGTATCCTATGGTCTTTGTTCTCTGTAGGTATTTATGAGTTAAACGATTTCCTATGGAGATTGTATTTGGTAGCCCCATTCCGTTTTCTGTGTACCGTGATGTCCTCTCAGAGGGACGGTGCTCGTGCGGCTCTCACGTCCTGTGCTGTCTGCTCCCGTCTGTGCACAGGCTGCCCTCCCTCTGTGGTTGCTTCACCTTGCTTTGCAGTGGTGTCAGACCTGGGAGGGATACGTACAGAGGCCTCACTTCCCAAAGAAAGTGGTCAGATTTTTTATTTTAATTAACATTTAAGCTAAATTTTTAACCTATTTCATGTTTGTTTTATTTCCTTTGAAAGCAGTAGGACTATTTAAATCACTTTGAAAGCTGTTGAACGTATCATTTAAGCCTCCTTTCTTCCTCTTTGCCGTGCTAGAGAGAAGAGGGTGAGAAATTCCCCGTCTGCTGCAGTGCTGCCCCGGACGTGATAGCAACTTAATCTCTCTTATCACAAGTCTCATTGATGTTTGCTTAGAGGAGCAGCTGGAAGTCTGCTTTATGTATGGCAACCTTTCATAAAGTTTATTCTTGGTAATAAAGCTCCTGGGGTAAGAGCCAGGCTATTATAAGAGACAGTCCTCTCTCTGAACAAGAGTATTTTATTTTGTCAGCTGGAGTTAGTGTTTGAGTATCTTGTTCTTGTGACAGTAAGCTGGAGAGTAAGGCAAACTATCTCTGAAGGGTGTTTTTCCACTGTCGTGAAATGAATGTCTTTTACTGGAAATGAGAATTCTGCTGAAAGGTTTTTAATGCGAAGGCAGCAGTTACTTCAGTTGTTAGCCGGTGAATTAACTTGTGGTTTTTTAGTACTTCAGTGAAAGAAGACCTATAAGACTCTTTCATAACCTCGAGACCTCATTGAATTTCTTCTACTTGTTTTACATATTGAACTTTTCTCTTTGAAATTCCTCAATAGGGAAAAAAATAGGGAGCACATCATTTATTCATTTTCCACCTTCCCTTGTGTGAATGTCGTGTCAGGCACAGAGGCCAACATTGGTTTATTAATCCAGGTGATGTTTAGGGAGTACACCGCTCTGTTGCTCTAGTGATGCTTTAGGTTTGTTTTTTTTTAATCGATAACTTATTTTGTGATTTTAATTTGGTGGATTGCAGATAACAGTCAAGAAGGTCTAAGACGCCAAAATAGGTTATTTTTTATGATAAGGATGAGAACACTGTTGCCGCTTCCCCTTATCTTACCAGAACCTGCTACATTTACATAGTACTTTTTGTTGCGTTATCTGATTTGAAAGTTAGGACAATCGTGTGAATTCTGCAGTGCACAGGGTAGTAGCCCTTTTCATAGATGAGAAAAATCGAGGCTCAGGTAGATGAAGTGGTTTGCTCTCAGTTACTTGAAGTGATAAATCTTGGACTGTCAGAGCCCAGATTTCTGACTTCTTTTTCTGCATTGTTGAAAGAGACCGCAGAGTGTTGTTATTCAGAATTTATTTGGGAGATAGTTGTGATAACGATCATTGTTTGGTTTATGACTTACTGAAAATGAAAGTTGTCACTTTGGGACTGCTTGTTAGTGCTGGTCAAGTGGCCAGCAGCAGCAAGTGACAGGCACAGACACGGTGATCGGGCAGAGCTGTGGGCAGACGTGCACGGGGCTTGGGGAGCCCCGCCCTGGGTGTTTCAGCAGAGTCACATGCTCTCCTTGTCACCGTGTCATGTAATCATTGCCTTAGAAATGATGCTCTTGGAAAATTTTACATGAAGTAAGTTTCATGAAAAGTGTTTGCTTGCTGCATTTGGAAAATTAACAGATACTACCTGAATTCTTTGTGATCTTGGATAAATGAAGCATTGCCATGTGAACCTCTTAGAAGGCTAAGATTTGCACTAATGGTACTCTATACTGGCTTCATCCCCGTTAACTCCGGTGTCACAACCTCGTATATACTGCTTACCAGTCAGTCGGTCACCTTTCCGCTGGTTTCACTGAGACTCACCTCTCTGCAGTACCCGCCACAGGTTTTGTCTCTGACCCTCTGAAGTATTGGAGTCACCGTCTCTAGTACAGAAATAAGATCCAGCCCTGCCTGAGGCAGAGGCAGCCCTGGAGGCACTGGTCCGTTGCGGGAGGGAAGGGGGGTCAAGAGGTAACACACTCGGGTGACCCCTGACACCTAGAGTATGAAGCAGGCAGATGGGAACCTCCCCAAGGGTAAGGACGACAAGAACTTGTGGGTGCCTTTCCCCCGCTTCCTTCCTCTGTTTCCCTGTCCCGAGGAGGAGCGTCCCCTTTTCTCCCTCTCGGCCGCTTCCCTAGCTGTCTCAGTGCACTGCCCCTGCTCCGCAAGTCACTTTATGTGAGTGAGATTTAATTGAGAAACGGTTGTGGAAACGAATAAACGTATCGGGTAATGCGTCTTAGACACACGGTGTGTGCTTGATTCCTCTGTGAACAGGGAGAAGTGCTTCGCTGAGCTGTGCAGCGTGCTTTGCTCCTTTAATGTACAATCAGTGCTTCCTATTCATCATTCGCCAGGAATTTCGTAATTAGCACCTCTGAGCCACGGTAGTATAATCTTTTTTTTTTTTTGGGGGCCACACCATGCGGCACGTGGGATCCTAGTCCCCCCACCAGGGATCGAACCCGGGTCCTGACAGTGAAAGTGCCAAGTCCTAACCACTGGGCCGCCAGGGATTTCCCTGTAATTAATGTTTATGATGCTAATCTCAGATCCTTTCAGGGCTTCCAGGTTAGGGAGCGATTAAACTGTTTGGTTATCTTTTAATGATGAGAATATCTTACTGAATTTTAGTTCTTAAACAGCTGGCAATTTTGGATGGGTCAAGGCCAGGACATTCGACTTCTGGCACTACCACTAAGCATGCTGCATAATTTATTTTTATGTTTTTCTTAAGTCTTTGAGTGGTAAATTCGGTAAGGAGACACTTGTTTTGGAACGTTTGTCCTTTTATTCCATAAGTGGAAAGTGGAAAAAGTAGAATACAAAACAGTGCGTTGGGTTAATAGTAATGGTATTGTAATAAATAATGTATAACTGCATTTCAGAATTGGAAAGCTGTAAACACATGTTACAGTAGTAACCTATGGATGGTTATTTTTGTGGGAAGAAAAATTTATATAAAAACAAAATAGTCTTATGTTCAACAGACTAAATGCCCAGTAAGAATGTGTTTTGTTCATACTTATGCACTAAGAGCACACTTTCTTTTATGGGTGAATTTGTACTTCATTGTCGTGAAGTTTGTAGTTGTGGTGGGACGTCTTTATTGCTACATCTGAAAAGCAGTCCCATCCCACCGAGGGCTCCTCGTTGGTCTTCTGAGGCTTTCACTTTTAAAAACTCGTCCTTTTCCTAAGTAGCAGCCTGAAAAGCGTTGTCCCCTTCACTGCTCCTGCCCTTCCTGTGCTCACCGACCACAAACACGTGCTTGTAATCCTAGGAAGGGTTTATTTCACAGAAAAATGAAGCTTTATTGTGAGTGCCTGTTTCAATCATTAATTAGAGTCGTGTTACTAAAAATTTAAATATGGTCGTAGTCTAAAAATATGCCGTTTTGTGGTGAATATCGTTTGGCACTAAAAAACAATTTGTGGCAAGTTATAAATTACTTGTGCAAAACTACTATAGATAACTTATTTGTAAGAACTATAAGTTTGTGTTTGATAGCGCTTCTGGGTTCTCTTCAGCTTGCATGTTTTGTATAAGTTGTGCATGAATTCTGTTTTCAGTAGATTGATGATCTCACCTGAGATTCCAAAGTGAGTTTCCTTTTTCTAGTGAGACACATTTTCTTAAAACATTTAGGTGTCTGTTCATGGTGTCCTGTTCACTGAAGTCTTATTTAGAAAGGGTAGGAGAAAAGCAAAAAATATGGGGAAAGATTGTTTTCAGAATCATATGTTCTTGTAATCCATCATGGTAGATCCTTGTAAGTTAACTTTTCCTTTTGAATTTCATTAATTTGAATTTAATACTACCCACTTTCCCCACCAAAGCCTAGCTGTATTTAAAAACTGTGTTCATGAAAAAAAAGCAAACCAAAAAAACAGTGTTCATGATTGATCCCAACGGTATTTAAATGTATCTGAACTTTTGACTGCTGGCACTTTGATCATTAATCACCATTTTAAAAGAAAGCCATTTTTTAAAATACAATTTTGTTAACTAAAAAAATGAGCGATTGTACTTGATGCATTTCTAAGGTCTCTTTCAACTGTAAGATGAAGTGAGTATGTGGTAAACTGTTTCTCTGTAAGAGACTCCTTAATGCTTGGTTTCTTCCTCCTTGTGCCTGGGTCCATGCAAAGGCAGTTGAACTTACGCGCTTTTCTTGAAGATTGGGTAAAAGGGGACATTTTAATGTTAAAACAGATGTATCAATATATTTTGAAGTTCAATTACAGAGAGAGAGAGAGAGAGAGAGAGAGAGAGAGAGAGAGAGAGAGTGTGTGTGTGTGTGTGTGTGTGTGTGTGTGTGTGTGTGTGTGTGTTTAAGCTAATGGAGCTTTAGTCGGAGGACTTGCTGTTGAACACAGCCCTGTCTGTCTACCCTCGGATTCCCGAGGGTATTTGCACGTATTCTGTGTTGTTAGGGCTTCTTGGTGTGGAAGAGTCTGAGAAACTGCTTGAGTCTCTGGGCTAGTGTGCCATCATAATTGTTAATTATACTTCATACTTACCCTAGTTAAGATTGAGGCAAATAGGAATTTAATTCTTTTTTACATTTTCTTAGAGGAAAATTTTAGACATATACAAAAATATACAAATATACTACAAATAGTCTGTTGGTCACCTATGTAACCATCATTCATCTTCAACAAATATCAACTCATGCTAATCTTTAGGAATTTAATTTTATGTATATTTGCTAAGATTTGCCAAGATAAGCATCTGTAAGGTCAAGGTACTGACATCAGAAGCATTTCTGAGCAAAGATGTTGCAGTTGGTGGGCGGGTAGGACCGTGCTCAGCTGTTGTATAAGCTGCATAAATAGTATCATCTTGACTTTAATCTTTCGGTTGTTCAGAGGTAGTGTGCATATTTCTGTGTAACCCTTGGAAACTTGCCAGAATAATTTGTATCGTCCCCATCATGGCACCTTGAGTCTGAATAGTCTATGAATAAAAGCAGCGAGTTGAGAGTAGGCGCTTGTTTGATACAGCCATTGAGAAGGAAAATGGTCATTTTCAATTTTAAAAACTTGGGAGTGCTACGTGGTTAATGTTTTGGAGACTATAAAATCCGTTTCACTTTTCATCTGTTTGGAAATACATTTTACAGACATCAGAACGTAGAGTCAGACAGACCTGGGTTCAAATCTCAGCTGGCCTGAATTACTTGCCCTTTGAATCTCACTTCTTTCAAATGTAAAATGGGGATAGGGATTGTTGTGTGAATTCAGTGAAATGACATGTTAAATGTTGATCATCTTAAAATATCATTTACACTCTGTAGTTGAGTACTAGTAGGAGTACTCAGGAGTGTGTCCTGGGTTCAGGTCTCAGATAGGTTTGTATAAGTGGAGTGAGGAGGAATACTAAGCAGTCTCAAGGCCACTGGGGAAGGAGAGCTAATCTTTATCTTGCCATATCTGACTTTCTGGGGAAGGAGAGCTAATCTTTATCTTGCCATATCTGACTTTCTCACGGGTAGGTATAAGATCTAAAGATAAAAATGTTTCATTATGTTTGAACAAATATTGTATTGAAACAAAGCATCAGAAAAATAATGCCTCGCAATAATTTGTTATCAAATAATTACAGCAAACTCTGGCCTGTTCTATTCTAACTGCACTATTGAGTGAATTCTCAAGTTCAAGTAAAACTAGCAACATTGGACTGAGTATGGAGTTCCACGGCAACTGCAAAAGAATTTTTCAGGTACCGGTGTTTTTGTTCTTGTGTTTTAATTATTAGGTCACTCACTTTTCACTCAATTTGTTGCTAATGGAGTGAGGACATGGCTTTTATCTACTTGAACAATAGCCTATACTTGAAGGTTTGTGTTGTGATTTCATAGGATATAGTAAAGCGAGAGGTTTGGTGAACATAGTTGATGGTTTAAGATTATTTGTTTAATTCTAGTCTTAAAACAAAAAGGAAACGCTACTGTTAAGACCCTTAGCTTATTAATTTTGTTCTTATTGTGTTTAGATAGAACTAATTCAATTGGTGGGACTCCACTGGCCTTAAAAATAGGCCTGGCTATATGCCAGAGAGGGCTGTGTATTTCAGTGTTATTGCAGATGGTGTGGGCTCTTTGTTTCGTGTGTATTGTTTGGCTCTGAAGTAAAGTTGTGTGAAGGCACTGGTTTCAATCCGAGGGCTCCGCACTGAAGCTGCTGAGCCCTCAGCTCTCGTGGTCGTCAAGACCTGCTTCTCTAGGGAGTGGCATTTATGTGACGGTAAATGTATTCAGACCGTCATCACCGTAAATAATAAGCAGGCCTAAAAATGGAAGATGTCCTTAAAGAAGTGATGTTTTCCGTTGGAAGTTTTAAGGTTTTTATTTGTTTGTTTTGTTTTATGGTTCTGAAAGGTAACATATCTTGAATAAGCTTTTGATACAAACACATGTGTGGTTAATTTACTGCAGGAAGAAGACCTCCGTCAGATCTTCCTGCTGACGGTGGAAGTCCTGCAGGAATTCAGCAGGCGGGAGCACCTCAGCGCCCAGATGTCATCCGTGTTCCAGCGCTACCTGGCCCTCGCCAACCAAGTCCTGAGCTGGAACTTCCTTCCTCCAAACTATATCCTTTCAGCAACCGAATGGTTTATGTGTGGTCATTTTCTTAGATTGGCTTAATTATGGCTAAAAGTACTTTGTCTCTGCAGGTTTATGAAACATGTTTTTGAAAGAAAATAAGCATCTTTTAGAAATGGAATTTTACTTTATTTTAAAATACCACAGTGCAGTAGAGTACTTAGAAGTTTTTCAATTTCATAACTTTGTAGAAGAGGGTTGAGTAAATGGAAACCTTCGCTGGATCGCTGGGCTGTTGCTAACCAAGGGATCGCAGAATGCGTGGGAGGGAGGGAGGCGGGAAGTGCTTCTACCAAGAAAGCGAGTCCTGTTCTCCCGTAACCTGTAGATTCCAGTCGGATTTTGACTGACTTTCCTTAAGGCGGGTTTGGAGTTCTCTGTTTGATCTTTGCGGATTACAGTTGCTCAAGTGTAGATAATAAGGTAGTAACACGTTTACCCTTCGGAGAGTGTTCCCAGTATAAAAATAGGAGAATTTCGTTTCTAGCAAGTTGTCTATTAGGAATACAAATTAAGTTTAAATAGGTTATATTATAGATACAAAGTGTCTGCTTTTTTTATCATTTACTAAAGTGGAGAAATTTGTGTTAGAAAGCAGTTCCTTAGTTCAGAGTTTATGATTTGCTTTTCTAGAACATAGCTACCCTGATAGATTAAAAGCAGTAACGTATGGTGGGCTGCCCGTATCTATCATAGTTGAGTCAGACGGATCCAGGCTCAAGGTTCAGCCGATCTCAGGCAGATTACTTAACCTCTCTGAGTTTCAGTTTCTCCAAATGTAAAATGAGAGTATGGATTGTTGAGTGAATTGAAGGAAACAATACATTTAAAATACACTCAGGAGTTAGCTACTGTTTATTGAGCTCTTGGTAGCCTCCTTGAATGAAGAAGTTCCTCAGCTTGCTGTCTGTGCTGTGTTCTTTCTTCTTGATCTGGTATACTCCTTATGGTATAGGAAATTACAGGAAGTTTACTTTAACCTGTTCTAGGTATTGTTAATAGGAGGACGGGAGTGTCTATTTAGGAGAAAAGGGCAGATGATAAGCAAATGGGGCATAGGTATACAGCCATTTCAGAGATTAGGATGAGCCGGGAGCCCTGCACTCACCTACACATATCTGAGCTAATTACCTGGGCTGTAAACTGTGAGGTTGTTAAGGGGCCAGGGGCGGGATGTAACTCTTTCTTCTGTTTTCAAGCTGATACATTCATGTAATAGAAAATGCATTGTAAGATGCCATGTAGGGTGATAGGTCTCTGACGGGAACCCCGAGTTCTCCAGTTCTTTCTCAGACGCGGTTGTGGTGAGCGGCTGCCTTGCAGGGCAGAGCTCACAGGGAGGTTAGTCATGCCCCCTTCTCTCCTGCTCTCTAATCCTCCTTCTCCTAATAGTCAATTTTATATCTTCAGTATATATTCCTTTTGGTTGTTAAGGGGCACCTATTTTCTTAGGTTTGCTCTTAAAAAATTTTCCCCTTTGTGTTTTGCAATCTATTTTTTGCTCTAGTTTTTGTTAGGGAAAAAAAAGATGTTGAAAAACTTTGAGACAGATTTAAAAAGTAACAGGCCATATGGAGCTATCAAAACATTAATTATATATGGGAAAATCAAGGAAAGTTACACTGCATATATTGTAGCCAAATTTAAAGTCTCTGTTTTAGGGGAAGATTCAGTTGGCTGAAAAGTGACTGTTTTGTAAAGGGAAACAGTGCTCTGGGAGTTTGGAAACAAAGTTTGTCTAAAGATACATACACACATAAAATATTTTTATAAAGCATGTAGATAAAGCTTTGGAAAACTTGTCATCTAAAAATGATAGGCAGGACTACAGTGTTGCTGAAGGAAAGAATTCACTGTTTAAAGAAAAGTAGATCTTGCTCTTGACGTACAATGTTCTGTTTCATGGCTTACAAGTGAGTTTCTTTGTGCTTATATATGTTCCTACAGCAGCCATTTGTTGGCTGACAGCTACCGTTAAGCATTCCTTCCTTTAAGTGGATTAGCTTAAGTGTAGGAGAAAGAATATGGCAATGGAATTAAACGAAGCTGCATTGTCAGTGCTAATTAAGAAAACTAGTTTCAAGGAACCCAATTCTGCCATAATTTCTAATTTTGGCGATTACTTGCAGATCTGCTGTTCAATAAGCTGGGAAGGAGTTGAATAATTATTTAGTTTTTAAAATTAATTAATTGATTTTTGGCTGCGTTGGGTCTTCGTTGCTGCCTACGGCTGTCTCTAGTTGCGGCGGGCGGGGGCTACTCTCTGTTGCGGTGCACGGGCTTCTCATTGCGGTGGCTTCTCTTATTGCGGAGCACGGGCTCTAGGCGCATGGGCTTCAGTAGTTGCGGCATGCAGGCTCAGTAGTTGTGGCTTGCGGGCTCTAGAGCGCAAGCTCGGTAGCTGTGGCGTGTGGGCTTAGTTGCTCCATGGCATGTGGGTTCTTCCCGGACCAGGGATCGAATCCTTGTCCCCTGCAGTGGCAGGCGGATTCTTAACTAACCACTGTACCACCAGGCAAGTCCCAATTACTTAGTTTTATACCTTGAAAAAGGTCTAATGATCATATTTAACTGAATATATTGAGTTGATGTCTTTTTAAAATACGATTTGTCTTTTAGGATAGACAGAATAGCAAGTAGACCTTGTAAAAAATACGTTGTGTGTTTTGTATCAAATCTATTTGATCATTTAGAATGGTATGTTAAAGGAGTCTGTGGTAAATTACCAGTATCAATTCCTATTCGTAATTTTTGTAATCTGCTATCTTTTTTGTATCTTTTTATTTTGAAGTAATTTTAAGCGTGCAGGAAATACTACAAGGGTAGTTGAAAGAATTGCCATATACCCTTTACCAAGATTCACCAGCTGTTAACATTTTGTCCCATTTCTTATTCTTCCTGTCTCTGTCTCTCATTACACACACATACACACGCATGCGTGTACGTGTGTTTGTATGACAGTATGTGTATATTTAAACACATTTCTTCTGAATCTTTGGAGAGCACTTGCAGACATTATACCCATATACCTCTGAGTACTTCACTGTTTGTTTTCTTGTGATCAAGAATTTTCAGATTGCACTGCGGTTCTTATAGGAGAATGTCTTACAAAACTCTAGTATGATTTTCAGAACCAAGAATTTTATGTTGACACATTGTTATTACCTGATTTGCAGTCCATATTCAAATTTTGTCAGTTGTCTCACTAATACCTTTTGTAACTGTTTTCAGTACTTTGTATTTAGTTGTCCTAAGTCATCTTTGATCTGGAAAGCTCCTCAGCTTTTCTTTGTCTTTCATGAATTTGACATATTTGATGTGTATAGATCAATTACTTTAAAAAAAAATACCTCTCAGTTTGGGTCTGTTGGATGTTCCCTCCTGATAGTTTCGGGTTATTCATTTTCGTAGGACTACCGAGTAGTGGTTCCTTTGTGTCAGGAGGAGTGTGATCCAGTTTGTCCCATTTGGGGGGAGGTTCTCTTTGATCTCTTGGTTAAGGTGGTGTGTGCCAGGTTTTCCCAGTGTAAAGTTGCTGTTTCTTATTATAATTAATAAATGATTTGTGGTGTCATACTTTATATAAATATCCTGTTCCTCCTGAAATTTCAGCCATTAGTTCTAGCATCCCTTGGTACTCCTGGCCTGAAACAGTTAGTATGGTCGTTGCACATTGGTGATTTTTCTGATCCCATCATCTCCTCTTGTGCTTATTTGCAGCTTTCTGCCATAAAGAAGAGGTTTCCTTTCTTCATTGATTTATTCACTTACATCAGTATTGACTCAGGGATTCTTCTTCAGAATGGATTGTAATCTATTGCTGTCATTGTGTACTTTGCTGCCCAAATTGTGCCAGGTCTGGCCCTTGTCAGCTGACTTCTGTGTCCTTTTGGTTTGTCCCACTGTTCTAAGTTTTAACTGAAACAACCTGGGTTTAAATTTTTAGGAATGAATGACTTATTTTAGATGTTCTATGAAGAGTTCACTCTAATTATTTAAAAGTTTCCTTTTAAATGTTAAGAAATTTAAACACTGAGCTCCCTTAAAGAAAATATCTGCACGGACCTGCTTCGTCTGTACCTGTGCTCAGGTAGTGTCCGTTGCAGTGATAATTGGCTATTTTCTAGAACAGCTTTATTGAGATGTATTTCACATACCAAACCATCTGGCCATTTAAAGGATACAATTCATTGGTTCTTTGTGCGATCATAGGCTTGTACGGCACGACTGTCATTAATATTAGAACATTTTCATCACCCCAAAAAAAGAAGCCCTTGTATCTGTTAGCGGTCATTCGCTGTTTCCCCCAAATTCACCATCCCATGGCACTCACTCATCTCCTTTCTGTCTCTATGCTGGACATTTCATGTAAATCGAGTCATATAATATGTGGTCTTTTTGTGACTGGCTTTCATTTAGCCTGATGTTTTCAAGATTCATTCATACTGTAGCATGCATCAGCACTTCATTCCTTTTTATTGCCACATAATATTCTGTTGTAAGGATATACCATATTTTTATTTATTCATTGATTAGTTGATTGACAGTTGGATTGTTTCAACTTTTTGGCTATCATGAATAATGCTGCTGTGAACATTCGTGTGTAGTACAAGTTTTTGTGTGGACTTAATATTTCCATTCCTCTTGGGTATACCTAGGAGTGGAATTGCTGGATCATAAGGAAACTCATTGTTTAACCTTTTGAGGAACTGCCAAGCTGTTTTCCAAGGTGGCTGTACCATTTTACAGTCCCAGTAGCATTATATGAGGGTTCCAATTTCTCCACATCCTGGTCAACACTTGTTATCTGTTTTTTTGTTTATAACTGTCTTATTTCGTATGGGGTGGTATCTCATTGTGATTTTGATTTGCATTACCCTCATGGTTAATGTATCAAACATCTTTTTTGTAGTTATGGGCCATTTGTGTATCTTCTTTGAAGAAATGTTTATTCATATCCTTTGTCCATTTTAAAATTGGGTTATTTGTCTCTTTAAAATTGAGTTGTAACAATTTTTTATATCTTCGGATAAAAGTCCCTTAGCAGATAAATGATTTTCAAATATGTCCTCCCTTTCTGTGAGTTGTATTTTTACCTTTTTTTTTTTTTAACATTTATTTATTTAGTTAGTTAGTTAGTTATGTATTCATTCATTCATTCATTTATTTATTTACGGATGGCTGCATTGGGTCTTCGTTGCGACGTGCGGGCTTCTCATTGCGGTGGCTTCTCTTGTTGCGGAGCATGGCCTTCAGGTGCCGGGCTTTAGTAGTTGCGGCACGCCGGCTCAGTAGTTGTGGCTCATGGGCTCTAGAGTGCAGGCTCAGCAGCCATGGCGCGCGGACCTAGTTGCTCCGCGGCATGTGGGATCTTCCCAGACCAGGGCTCGAACCCGTGTCCCCTTCATTGGCAGGCAGATTCTTAACCACTGCACCACCAGGGAAGTCCCTATTTTTACTTTTTTATGGTGAACTTCGAAGCACATAAAGTTTTAATTTTTATGATATTTATGTCTTTTTTTCTCTTGTTGTACTGTCTCAGAAACCATTGCCTGATCCAAGGCCATGAAGACTTATGCCAGTGTTTTTTTCTAAGACTGACTTCTTACATATAGGCTCTTATATTGAGGTCTTTGATCCATTTTGAGTTAATTTCTATGTATCATGAGAAATAATGATGCAACTTGATTCTGTCGCATGTGGATATCCAGTTACCCTAGCAGATCACTGACTGTTGATGAGAAGGAGGAAGAGTCTGGTGGAGTAGGAAGCACTGGAGAGAGTGTGGTGGTGGGGGTGGTGACTGACTGCAACTTTGTTGCCCTAACATCATTTGTGGGTTATTCGTCTTTTTAAGATTTATGAGTTGTGGGACTTACCTGGTGGTTTAGTGGTTAAGACATTGCCTTCCAGTGTAGGGGATGCAGGTTTGATCCCTGGTAGGGGAGCTAAGATCCCACGTGCCTTGCAGCCATAAAAACCAAAACATAAAACAGAAGCAGGGGCTTCCCTGGTGGTGCGGTGGTTGAGAGTCCGCCTGCCGATGCAGGGGACGCGGGTTCGTGCCCTGGTCTGGGAGGATCCCACATGCCGCGGAGTGGCTGGGCCCGTGAGCCATGGCCGCTGGGCCTGCGCGTCCGGAGCCTGTGCTCCGCAACGGGAGAGGCTACAGCAGTGAGAGGCCCGTGTACCGCAAACAAACAAACAAACAGACAGACAAAAACAAAAAAAAACCCTTCATTGGCAGGCAGATTCTTAACCACTGCACCACCAGGGAAGTCCCTATTTTTACTTTTTTATGGTGAACTTCGAAGCACATAAAGTTTTAATTTTTATGATATTTATGTCTTTTTTTCTCTTGTTGTACTGTCTCAGAAACCATTGCCTGATCCAAGGCCATGAAGACTTATGCCAGTGTTTTTTTCTAAGACTGACTTCTTACATATAGGCTCTTATATTGAGGTCTTTGATCCATTTTGAGTTAATTTCTATGTATCATGAGAAATAATGATGCAACTTGATTCTGTCGCATGTGGATATCCAGTTACCCTAGCAGATCACTGACTGTTGATGAGAAGGAGGAAGAGTCTGGTGGAGTAGGAAGCACTGGAGAGAGTGTGGTGGTGGGGGTGGTGACTGACTGCAACTTTGTTGCCCTAACATCATTTGTGGGTTATTCGTCTTTTTAAGATTTATGAGTTGTGGGACTTACCTGGTGGTTTAGTGGTTAAGACATTGCCTTCCAGTGTAGGGGATGCAGGTTTGATCCCTGGTAGGGGAGCTAAGATCCCACGTGCCTTGCAGCCATAAAAACCAAAACATAAAACAGAAGCAGGGGCTTCCCTGGTGGTGCGGTGGTTGAGAGTCCGCCTGCCGATGCAGGGGACGCGGGTTCGTGCCCTGGTCTGGGAGGATCCCACATGCCGCGGAGTGGCTGGGCCCGTGAGCCATGGCCGCTGGGCCTGCGCGTCCGGAGCCTGTGCTCCGCAACGGGAGAGGCTACAGCAGTGAGAGGCCCGTGTACCGCAAACAAACAAACAGACAGACAAAAACAACAAAAAAAACCCAGAAGCAATGTTGTAACAAATTCAATAAAGACTTTAAAAGTGGTCCACATCAGGGGTTTCCCTGGTGGCGCAGTGGTTAAGAATTCACCTGCCAGTGCAGGGGACGTGGGTTTGAGCCCTGGTCCGGGAAGATCCCACATGCTGCAAAGCTACTAAGCCTGTGGGCCACAACTACTGAAGCCTGCGCTCTAGAGCCCGTGAGCCACAACTACTGAGCCCGCGTGCCTAGAGCCTGTGCTCCGCAACGAGAGAAGCCACCACGACAAGAAGCCCGCACACCACAACGAAGAGTAGCCCCTGCTCGCCGCAACTAGAGAAAGCCCGTGCGCAGCAACGAGGACCCAATACAGCCAAAAATAAATAAATAAAATAAAAAATGTTAAAATAAATAAAAATGGTCCATGGTCCACATCAAAAAAAATCTTTAAAAAAAAAGATTTATGAGTTGTAAGAGTTCTTTGTGAACTCTGAATATATAACACAAATTTTAGTGGATGTATGATTTTCACATATTTTCTCCCTTTCGGTGGGTTGTCTTTTTACTTTCTTTATGATGTCCTTTGAAACAGAAATTTTTAATTTTGTTGATGTCCGATTTATCTATTTTTTCTTTTGTTGCTTTTGATATATTTAAGATGGCTTTTCATAATCCAAGTTCACAAAGATTTTTTAAAATAGACTTATTTTTTAGAGGAGTTTTCAATTCATAGCACCCTTGAGCAGGAGGTACAGAAAGTTCCCATGTGCCCTCTCCCCCACACGTGCATGGTCTTCCCGTCATCAGCACCCTACCAGAGGGGGGCTTTTTTTTTTATAAGGGAAGAACCTGTATTGACACATCATTGTCCCCAAAGTCCATAGTTTACATTAGGGGTCACTCTTGGTGTTCTGTAGGTTTGGACAAATGTACAATGACATGTATCCACATTACAGTCTCACATAGAGTAGTTTCACTGCCGTGCAAGTCCTTTGTGATCCACCTGTTCACCCCTTCCTCTCCGCATATGCTAGGGACCTGCTGATCTGTTCACTGTCTCCACAGTTGTGCCTTTTCCAGAACGCCATATGGTTGGGATCATACAGTGTGTAGCCTTTTCAGATGGGCTTTCCCTGAGTCACGTGCAATTAAGGTTCCTCCATGCTCCTCCATGGCTGATAGCTGATTTCTTTATGTCGCTGATTACTATTCCACTGTCTGGATGACAGTGGACTCAGCCATTCCACCAATGAAGGACAGCTTGGTTGCTTCCAAGTTTTGGCAGTTGTGAATAAACATGTGTGTGCAGGTTTTTGTGTGGATATAAAATTTCAGCTCCTTTTGGTAAATTCCAAGGAGTGCAATTGCTGGGTTGTTTGGTGGGGGGTATGTTTAGTAAGAAACTGCTAAACTGTCTTCCGAAGTGGCTGCACCAGTCTGCGTTCCCACCGACAGTGAATGAGCGTTCCTGCGGCTCCACACCCTCAGCAGCGTTTGGTGTTGTCAGTGTTCTGGATTTGGACCCTTCTCATAGGGGTGGAGTGGTATCTCATTGTTTTACTTTGCATTTCCCTAAAGACCATGTGATGTTGAACATCTTTTTTTTTTTTTTTTTGGTGGTACGCGGGGCCTCTCACTGTTGTGGCCTCTCCCGTTGCGGAGCACAGGCTCCGGACGCGCAGGCTCAGCGGCCATGGCTCACGGGCCCAGCCGCTCCGCGGCATGTGGGATCTTCCCGGACCGGGGCACGAACCCGGTTCCCCTGCATCGGCAGGCGGATTCTCAACCACTGCGCCACCAGGGAAGCCTGGATAGTAGTCTTTTATCAGAGATGTCTTTTGTAAATTTTTCCTCCCAGTCTGTGGCTTATTGTCTTATTCTCTTGACAGTGTCTTTCACAGAGCAGAGGGGTTTAATTTTAGTGAAGTCCAGCTTATCAATTCTAATTTTAGTAAAGTCCAGCTTATCAATTCTTTCTTTCATGGATCATGCCTTGTTATTTTGCTAAAAAGTCATTGCCAAACCCAAGGTCATCTAGATTTTCTCCTATATTATCTTTTAGGAATTTTACAGGTTTTTGTTTTTGTTTTTGTTTTTTTGACCACGTTGTGTGTCATGTGGGATCTTAGTTCCCCGACCAGGGGTCAAACCCGCACCCCCTGCATTGGAAGCATGGAGTCGTAACCACTGGACTGCCAGGGAATTCCCTTACAGTTACGCATTTTACACTCAGGTCTATGATCCAGTTTGAGTTGACTCTTGTGAAAGGCGTAAGGTCTTATCTGTATCTTGATTCTTTTTTTTTTTTTTTTTTTTGTATGTGGATGTCCAGTAGTTAAGTACCATTTGTTGAAGCCTTTTTTTTTTTTGCTCCATTGCAGTTCACTCCTTTGTTTAAAGATCATTTGACTTCATGTATGTAAGTCTATTTCTGGTTTCTGTATTCTGTGCCGTTGATCTATTTATTCTTTCTCCAATACCATACTGTCTTGGTTATTGTAGATTTATAGTAACTTGAGTTGTGTCAGTTCTCTGACTTTGTTCTTGTCCTTAAGGTCACAAAGATTTAGTCCTATATTTTCTTCTAAGAGTTTTATGTAGGTCTGTCATACGGTAGGTCTATGATCCGTTTTATGTTTTGTGGAGATATAAGGTATAACAGGATCCTGTTGTTCCTGCATCATTTGTTGAAAAAGGTTGTTTTTTTTTTCCAGTCGAATTGTTTTGGCCCCCTGGTATAAAATCACCTGGCTTTAAATGTAACAGTATTTCAAGATTATTTAGTCTTCTCTCTGTCTCTTTCATATCCATTTGAAGTTTAGGATCAGTTTATCAATTTCTGCAAAAAAGGCAGCTGGGATTTTGATACGGATTATGTTGAATCTGTAGATCAGTTTGAGGAGAACTGCCATGTTAACAAATGGCAAAATATGAAGTTTTCCAATGCATGAACATGGGATGTCTTTCCATTTTTTTAGATCTTTAGTTTCTTTCAACACTGTTTTATAGTTTTCAGAGTAGAAGTTTGAACTTCTTCTGTTAAATTTATTCTGAGTATTTTATTTTTTAATTCAATTATAAATAGAGTTGATTTTACAATTATTTTTGTGTTCATAGCAGTCTATAGATAAACAGATTTTTGTATATTGATCTTGTACCATGTAACTTTGCTGAACCTGTTTATTAGTTCGAATAGTATTTTTTTGGATTTTCTGTGTATATGTCTTCTGCAAACCTTTTTTGGGGGGCTGGGGGGGCGGCAGTGCCATGCAGCATGCGGGATCTTAGTTCCCCCACCAGGGATGGAACCCGTGCTCCATGCACTGGGAGCCTGGGGTCTTAACCACTGGACTGCCAGGGAAGTCCCTGCAAACCATTATTTTTCTTAAAGATTATTACATGTAGGTTTTATACGTGTAGAAGGTGATTTAGGAAAGCATCCTCCACTCCAAGCCTGGTGCAAAGTCTATAGCTCCTGGGATTTGGCAGGTGTTAAAATCATCTCCTGGCCCAGTGAGCTAATTGCTCTGGCCATTCTGCCCTGGTCTTACTGTCTTGAAAGATCTGAGATGAAATCCACCTGCTTTTCATTCTGTTTTAGATTATTATTGTCTAAAGAAAGTACCCTAGTCCTAGGATCCTCTGTTACACCACCACCCCATTTACAGATGGGCGCTAGGATTCTGGATGGTCTCGTCTCTGCCTTTCTCTCCGAACTCTCTGTCCTCTTTCTGTTGGTGCTGCACCCACAGGCCAAGTTTCCTTCCTCCCTGGAACCTTTGCAGGTGGACTCTTCTCTTGCCTTCTAGTTGTGCCTCCGTCATTCACTCCAGACCAGGTCAGGTTTCTTTTGATGTGGCTTTTTAAAAAAATTTACATTTTTGGCTGCGTTGGGTCTTTGTTGCTGCACGTGGGCTTTCTCTAGTTGCGGCGAGCGGGGGCTGCTCTTGGTTGTGGTGTACGGGCTTCTCATTGCAGTGGCTTCTCTTGTTGTGGAGCACAGGCTGTAGGCGCGTGGGCTTCAGTAGTTGTGGCTCGTGGGCTCAGTAGTTGTAGCTCTCAGACTCTAGAGCGCAGGCTCAGTAGTTGTGGCGCACGGACCCAGTTGCTCCGCGGCATGTGGGATCTTCCCGGACCAGGGCTCGAACCCGTGTCCCCTGCAGGCTGTAGGCGCGTGGGCTTCAGTAGTTGTGGCTCGTGGGCTCAGTAGTTGTAGCTCTCAGACTCTAGAGCGCAGGCTCAGTAGTTGTGGCGCACGGACCCAGTTGCTCCGCGGCATGTGGGATCTTCCCGGACCAGGGCTCGAACCCGTGTCCCCTGCATTGGCAGGCAGATTCTTAACCACTGCGCCACCAGGGAAGCCCTTGCTGCGGCTCCTGATATGCATGTTATACACACTTCTCTCCCATTTGGCCCACTTCTCTCCCATTTGGCCCACTTCTCAGTTGTAATTTTCCTTTTGTTAGCTTGCTGGAGCAGTACCTGTTTACTGCTTGTCTGGAAGCTCAGGCAAGCACAGGTCGTGTTTTGTCCACTGTGTTGTCCACACTGTGCGGTATCTAGCATGTAGTAACAGATGCCTAACAAGTATATATGTTTTAGTTATTGAGGCAAGGTGATTCAGAAGTAGTGTCTCAGTGCTTGGATGTTTGTTTATGCTGCTCATATTGTTTAGCCATTAGCTCACCTAGCGTCCATAAATGCTTAGGGGTTTTGGCAATGCTAATCATAAATGACAATATCGTTTTGTAATAAGAATGCTTGGCAGGTATGTTTGGTATGTTGGCTTCAGTAATAATTCTTTTTTTAGTTTGGTTACACTGCCTTTTATTGGTATTCTATTTTTGTGTATCTGATTTGGTTTTGGTAAAAATTTTTTCAACTCAAGCTCTTGGGGAAAGCTAACTAGATCATAAAATAGTAACGGGACACAGACGCTTTCACCTAAATTAGGATTTCCAGTAAAGCCAACGTTACTATTTGGAGGCAAGGCTTTGGAAGACATTCAGGTGAGGTCAGTTCTCCTTTATTTCAAAGGACTTTGGTTACTTGGACTAAGTGCTGTGTGAGACTGGGCTCAGTGGTTCCGTGCTGTGCCAGAAATAGTTTTTGTTGCTAGAAAAATTAGTAGTGACAGAGATTAAATATATAAGAAGAAAAGCTGGGCTTCCCCCTGCTTCTGAAATTTTGTTTTACTAATGAAGTGGGATAAAAAGAATATGGGAAGATGGGGAAATTAAAGTATTCCTTTTGTAAAATGTCCATTGTTGCTACAAGATCTTCCTGTATTGTGAAGTTCTTATAAGAATAGGCAGTGGAGATTTTCAGACTTTCCATGTTTGCCTGAGGGTAATTTGTAGCTGTTGTGTGCCCTCGTTTGTTGTTTTACTGTCGGTCACCGCCACGAGATGATCCCCACGCAGAAGGTGTTCGTAGATGGACTAGACCTCATTTGCATGTGGAAGGCCCGGTGTGTTTCAGAGGTGACCTCCCCCCTTCTGTTAAGAGCATGCACTTACAGGTCACACTGTGTGGTTGAGACAGAAGACTTTGTGGGTTTATCCAGTGGCAGTCGCGGCCGCTGCGGCCGAGCTCTGTCCTCCTGGCTCCTCGGGTGTGTGTGGCGCTGGCCGGCGTGTCCAGGGCAGGGCAGGTGCTGCGCGTCTGTGCCTCTGGTTTCTCAGGAGCGGGTGAGCTTCCCCAGCAGAGAGCTTTAGAGCTCGGTAGGATGGCCGTGGGAGAAGGGCCAGGAGACGGAGAGTTAATTCTTCGGTGTGTGTGTGCACGGTTGAGTTGACTTCCAGCTGTGACTGATTTCCAGGGGACTGAGAGCGCAGAGCTCAGAAGACAGGCTGGGTTTTTGGACTTCAGAATTGCAGCCTTGCTCACAGACGGGCTTGTATGGTGTCCAGTGACAGGAGAGTCCTTGTATGGTAGCTCCTGGTTCTCGAAGTTGGTGAAAACATGGGAAGGTGAAGTGACGTTGCTGCGATGACAGATTTTTTAAAAGACATAGGATTATTAAAGGCTGAAAGCAGCTCTCTGTGGCTGTCATGTGGGTTGAATTTTATTTGATCACAAAATGAATGGTTCTGATACAAAATATAAATGACCTGAGTTTAGTATTTATTTTAGAAAAATATGTAAAGCCATAGCCCCAGAAAATTATTGGTTTAAAATCGGATTTGAATTTTGGTAAATGATTGCTCTTTAATGGTATCAATCTGGTGTGACTCATATGTCTCCTAAAATCTGACAAGCATATAATAAACGATCAATTAGTAAATAATCACTTCATTGTCAGACTTCTCTTTTATTGGTAATATATTTGGATAAAAAATAAAGCAATATAATGTGATATTATGACATTATGGCTGTTAAAGTAGTTCTGTAAACTGAAACTTTTGCAACTTTTAAATAGGAACCTGCTGTTTTATTAAAACTGTTAGAGACTATTGCTTTGTATAACAATTTTTTGGGACAAGTTATTTTTGGATCTCAGGAAAAGAGAAACATGATTAACATTTGTGTATGATAGTCTAGGCTTGGAGAGAATTACAGGTTATTAAACAAGAACTTGAAAAAAGTAAAGATTTTTGAGAAGAGAAGGAATAAAGGAAGACGCAAAACTAGGAAAGAAGGAGGAAATACTGCTTTATTTAAATTTTAAATCATTTAAAAAATATTGTCTTAAGAGGAGAAGTGCTAGAAGTTTAGTGATGGTCTTCTTGTTGTTTTTAAAGTATTCTACATTAACAGTTATCTGGGGAGAAGTGGTATTTTGGGGTCACTTATACATAGATACAGAAATAATTGGTAATACCAAATTGAAAGTTGAATTGAATGTGCAGAAACGGTCCAGATCTGCATGTGACAGTCTGTTCACACTGTGATAAGCTTCTCACTAGCTTTTTAATTGAAAAGTAGTGCATGCGCCTTCTTAATAACAGTATTTCAGGCAACACAGAAGGGCCCTTATTGCCTCCTCTTTGCAGGCAGCGCCTTCAGCAGATTCACAGTCCAGTGTGCTGACTACAACATGTATTTCTTGTTCGAATAGCACAGTGTCCTTGAAAATCTGTTCCATTCATTACTGTACTGTTCTTTTTGCTGTTTTTATGGTAAGTTTGTATTAAAATGCTTTTGAAGATAGTTACACGTTCTTTTTGTAGAGAGAGAGAGATTATTTATAACTAAGTCATACGGTTGTGTCTCACTGTACACACTGGAGCATGTGTTCATTCTTATTATGAACAACTGGTACCGGGTGGCAGTGCTAGGCTGGCTGGTAAAAGGGAAGGTGGGTTAGTCTGCAGTGCTGTAGGGTAACTCTTCAGAGAACAGTTAGTGTGGCGTGGCCTCTTCGCCAGGAGCGCTACCAGTGAGCTTTCTTAATAGGAGGCAGATGTCATGCCAGAGGTAAAGATCGTTTCCAGGTTTGGAGTTAAAAACAAAGCTCACATGGAACTTTAAAATAATTATTGGAGAAAAGTATTTTATGATTGTGTCAGATATTAAAGTCTCAGATCTCCTTGTGCTGTGGGCGACATGTAAGGAGTGACGATTCTAAAACCATGCCGGTCGGCTTTTTAAGAACATTTGGCCGCGCAGACTGGGCGCTGGGAACAGGGTGTTTAAAACCAACCAAGATCAAGAGAAGCTAACGTCAGGATTAAAAAATAAATAAAAGGTTGGAGGATTATTTTGCACCTGATGTTCAGGTGGGCAGTCGCACTTAATTCCATCTCCTAGCTGGAAAAAAGGCTTCTCTCAGACTTAGGTCCTTCTGTCTCCTCTTGATGTCAGTCACTCATATCTACAAGTATTTATGGAATGTCCCCATTTTGTAATTGAATGAACGATAGGAAAGAGATCTTCATCTAGGTCTCGTTTCCTTTTGTAACGTTTATTAATCTTTGACGTTAATCAACTCTCACTTGCTACAGGACCTGGACGACCCCCTCGCTGTGTTGTACCTGGCAGGCTTGGTCAGATGCAGGACTCTTTACTCACTTGAAATGAGCTTTTCCACATTTCCAAGACTAGCAGAGTCCATAAACACCACTCTTCGCTCCCGCGCCCGGCACCCCTCCTCTGTGTGGGGCCCTGAGGGGCCCCCGCTGCTCCTCACCTGGGGGCTGCGTGCGTTTGCTCTGCCCAGGTGGCTGTGTGAACGAGACCCGGGACAGGTGGCCTGGCCGTTTTATGACGGTTCAGTGACTGTCTCACATCCCACCTAAGGTAAAAGTAAAATCATGACACCGTTAGTGAGCAGATAAAGAATTAAGACATTCTGTTATTTTCTTCATGGAAAGTGTTTAGTGATTATACACATACTTTGTTTGTTAGATTTGGGTGTCTGACAGATAAACAGTTTATTACCATTTTAATGTCAGATTGCGACTCCTTAAAAAATGCAACTAGGTTGTCATAATTTGTGCATCTTTGTTCAACGTGTAGAACTCAATGTAAGTATTTAATAGATACTGAACAATTTATGTACAGAAAATTGCCTTTTAATTGATAAAATAGAACATTGAAAGTTAAGGGAATTAACCTGGAAAAGAAGTGGAATATTTTTTAGGAAGTACAAAAACTTTATTGCCTGGGCCTCCCTGGTGGCGCAGTGGTTGAGAGTCCGCCTGCCGACGCGGGGGACGCGGGTTCGCGCCCCGGTCCGGGAAGATCCCACGTGCCGCGGAGCGGCTGGGCCCGTGAGCCGTGGCCGCTGAGCCTGCGCGTCCGGAGCCCGTGCCCCGCGACGGGAGAGGCCACAACAGTGAGAGGCCCGCGTACCGCAAAACAAACAAACAAACAAAACTTTATTGCCTTACTCTCAGGTGCTTTATTTCATGTGCTTGAGCGTCCCTGTTTTATGCCCCAACTTTTATTGTGGAAAATTCCAAAGGTGCACAAAAATAGAATACCCAGCTTCACCAGCTGTAAGTTTTATTTCCTCTCTGCTCTTCCACCCCCAGACTATTGTGAAGCACATCCCAGACATCAGATAATTTCACCCACCACCATTTCAGTTTGTTTCTCTAAGTGATAATCAAGCCCCCGTTTTTAGACAACACATGGAAAGACCTAGTGTTTAGCTGTCGTGTTCTCGTCTGGGTGAGAGCCCAGTACTAACAACCTCACATCAGCTAGGTACCTCGCGAGAAGATGAAGTCGTTCTAGAAGCTACGGACACACCGGTGGCTCCGGGTCAGGAGGCCCCCGTGCAGCTGCTGTTGCAGAGTCCGGCAGCTCCTTCCTTTTGGCCCCAGTTCTCCCTGCCCTCCACAAGGGGGCAGACAGAGGAAGAGAAAAGTGAGATTTAAACGAACCTGGTTTGAGTTTCACTTTTGTTCAGCAATTAAGTGCAGTCACAGAACATTTCTGGAGTGATTTTTCAGAAACAAGCAATGGCTTCTTTTCTGAAAGAACTCTTGGTGCCCCTTCTTGCTCTTCAGACACAAAATAACATTAGATATTTTAAAAGGGGGTTAAACAAAAATCTTTTAAAAAAATTTCCATAGCGTTGCCTTTAATTTTATCTGTTAATGATTTGGGCTTTAATGGACGTGTAGAATTTGAACTTATATCTAACTTTTGCAAACCATAGTTTGGATAACTTGCTGAAATTTCTCATTGGGTGATGAGGATGGTCTAGCTCAGGGGTCCCCAGCCTTTTTGGCACTGGGGACCGGTTTCGTGGAAGACGGTTTTTCCACAGGCGGGACGGGGTGTGTGTCGGGCGGTGATGTGAGCGACAGCGGGGTGTGTGTGTGGGGGGGTGTGTGCGTGTGTGATGGGGACGGCAGATGAAGCTTCACGTGCTCGCCCGCCGCTCACCTTCTACCGTGCGGCCCGTTTCCGGTCCTCGGCCCGGGGGTTGGGGACCGCTGGTCTCGCTGATGTATTTCTGTTGGGCATTTGATGAGCGTGGAGGGGGCTTAACGCCGTCTGTGCCCAGACAGCTTTCTCCTTTCCTGAATCCTCAGTTACCGCGTCCGTGTCCCTGAATGAGTTACGTTCGCAAACACCTGCAGGTGTGTTTTGTGGTCACTCTGTTCTGGTGGAAGCGGCTCGACGGTGAGCACCTGAGCATCGTGGGCGTTGCCTTTAGCCCGGGGTGGAGTTTTACGTAAAGTGGTAACTGTCTCTGGGTGCAGTTGAATACTCTGATGTTTGGAAGTTCTTCGGTAGGGTGTGTACTTGCTCTTCCCGTTCTCTCTTTTGTTTCCCGGCAAGTGTATTTCTTTTGGGAAAACGCTGTTTTTCCAAGCAGACTGTATGAGACTCACCTTTTGTATAAGTGGTCTTAGCTGCCGTAAGATATTGGGGGACACGATGGGATCAACATGTAGACATTGGTTCTTTTCTTCCATGAGTTTTGGCATCTGTTTGGCGTTAGTGTTTCTCCTCCCGTTGCCAGCACTCAGATCACCTGCGCTCAGGCTTTATGAACCCCTGCGGCGGGACATATAATTATGATGAAACCGTTATCTACACTCCTCTAGCATTCTTTTTTTCAGCACTTAATGCCTTTTATTCCTTAGCTTCAGGCGTGAATTATGTAGCATATGTGAAGAGGCTTAAACTGTCTCCGTTACATTCTTTCTGCATGGCTCCGTTATATTTAGGATATACTTACATTTTAGACAAAGTCGGAATGTTCTTGTGGTTGACCTTGACCCCAGCTAACTGGGCAGACATTATATAGCCATGTTTGAGTCCTCGCAAAATGTGCTCCTGAAGCCCACGGAGTCCTGGCGGGAGGCGCTTCTGGACGGCAGGGTCATGGAGCTTTTCTTTACCGTAAGTCCTGCTCTCCCTCGCCACAGGGAAGCCACGGCAAAGTGCCACGGGAAGAACGCGTGCTTTTGCATTTTTTTTAAGTAAATCAAGACAGATTGCTTTTCTCCTCCAAAGCCTTCTCTCCTGATCAGTATATTTGCTTAAACAAAGATCATATAGAAACGTTTTTGCCGATTTATTAAAATGTCATATAATTATGAAGGGTTTAACGTCGTAGAGCTCAAGCTTTTTGGTCTCAGGACCTCTTTACACTCTTAAAAATCATCGAGGACCCCGAAGGGCTTTTGTTTCTGTGGGTTATAGCTATTAGTGTTTACCATGTTAAAAATTCAAACTGAGAACTTTAAAGAATAATTTATTAATTCACTTAAAACTAGCAATACCGAACCACTCCATATTAACATAAATAACATTTCAGTGAACAAATAGCTATGTTTTTTAAAACAAGCAGACGGAAAGTTTAGGGAGAAGAGTGGCACCGTTGACATTTTTGCAGAGCTCGCCAACGTCTGGCGTCACAGAAGACAGCCAGGCCCTCTCATGCGCTGCTGCGTTCGCTCAGTTGCAGTGTTAACGGGCACGTAGAACGTGGGTGTGTGACGGTAGGAATGGAAAAGGTAAACACTGCCGTGGTGGTATTATGAGGGTAGTTTTGACCTTACAGACAACCTGACGGGGTGTCAGGAACCTTTGGGGATCCCTGGGCCTTTGAGAAGTGCACTTTTTGTGTACTGATGAGCAGCCATGGGTTAAGTCGGTGTTACTGAGTAACAGTTCATTTCAGCTGTAACTTTCAGTAGTCCTGTTTATTGTTTACTAAACATCAAGAAGTTAGGAGTGTGCCCCCATGTTTGCCCAAGAGGACCCACCAGCGTAATAGTCAAAAGCTGGGGAAAATATGGAAAATACGTGTGTGTGTGTAGTATGTGTGTGTGTTTTGGATACAGGTTTGCAGATGTAGGGCAAGCACACAAGTTAGGTATAATGACCGGGGCAAAAGTCCAAATAAAGACCAATGAAAAAGAAAAAGCTATTTTGCCAAATCCCAGCCATTAATTATAGTTTACCTTTTCATGTGTTTTAAAGGTACTGTTCACTAGCCTTACAAATTTCACCCCTAGGTGTACATAAAAATATTTTTCTATAGAAATGTTCAGACTGAGTATTACCTTGCATTTTCTTCTTTAAATCCGAGAAATGATGGCTAAAAACGTTATCAGTATCAAAGATAATTGTAACTACATTTTAACATTCTGTTGCCCGCCTCTGGCAGAAATTGTTTTGATGTGTATCCAAGTTCAGTTTTCTGTGTTATTCATTTGACTGAAATTGGATCCCGTTCCAGCAGTTTTTGAAAAGGTGAAAAACTTGCTGGCAGTGCTGGAAACGGCTCCCCCGTCTGAACAGCTGTCTGGACGCAGTGGACAGCTGCTCCTGTCAGCTGTGAACCTCCACATGCAAATAACTTCTGCATCTGAAAGTTAACCCCTTTTCACCTTGTTACTTTAACAGTTTTGTGTTTGTGGCCTGTTACTTTCATGTATGCCCTTTATGAACAATTTTAATTTTGTTATTTGTTAGAAAAATGTCAGTGACTGATCTTTTTATTTCATTCATTTTTTTTAAGTTTATTTTCAATTATGTGAATTCATTGCCTCTTTGAAGCAGTTTTCCACCGCATGTCACTTTTCCTCTAGGTTTGAATCGCTGCACTTAGGTGTACTCTTTCGTGGCCTTGAGACCCAGATGTGACCCGTCTGGGTTCAGGAGACCTTAGATGGCCTTCTGCCCCCTGCAAGTTGACAAGCTTCTCCAGTTTTCTTTTTTCCATTAGGTGTTGGAGAAACCACTCTCCTTAGTTTTTCCTTTTTGACATATTCTTCCTGATCTCATTTATGGTCTCTTCGTACTCTGCTCGTTGGATAAATACTGGTGTTCCTATCTCAGTTCTCAGCTTTGCTGACTGTGTACGTGTTCCTTGGGCTTCTTTTTCCACTCATAGCTTACCGAGCGCCACTTCTGCACCAAGGACTCCTCGTCTGTATTCAGCACAGGCTGCTCCTGCGTCCCAGAGCCTCGTAATCCTCGCGCCGGGCGCTTTAACCTGGATGCCCCAAGTCGTCTCGGGTTCAGTGTGTTCCCATAGAACTCAGAGTCTTACTAACGTACTTCTCTTTATCCCTTGTCCGTATTTCTTGCCTTGCTTCTCCAGTCGCCTCGCTGGGTCTCCTCCGCTAGACTTTGCTTTTCTTTACCCCTCTGCTCTTCCCTGTTCAGGTGGTGAATTCAGGTTTTAACTTGTGTAACATAGTTCAGATACGGTAGAATTCTTTTGTAATGGAAGAAGAGCAAGCGTCTACCATGTTACATAAGAATCAACCATTGATTTATCATGTGTTTTATAGGGTTCATATTTTAGGAAACATAAGTATGCCCAGTAAAGTCAGGCTCTGAGGACAGTTTCTTATTTTTATTTTATTTAATTACATAATCCATGTTGGCTATTTCTTTTGCTTCCTCATGTCTGGACCAGGATCGAGCAACCATTTGGCTGTGTGGGTGGAGAAGCAGCCCTCTGTGGTCCCAGGTTGCGTTGTCTCTGTCATGTTTAAATGTTGATAAGGTTAAAAAAACACGGTGACAGAAATGTGGTTACAGTTTTCAGATAAGGAACTTCAGAATAAGCTGTGTTCAGAAGTTCTTGAATAGAATGGATATATGCATTTGTGATTGTACTTTAAATTTACTATATATAAAACTTAGAATGTATTTTGAAAAACCCTTGTGTCGTTCTAGACCAGGGACTGGCCGGGTAGAACGTTAGGCTTTGCAGGTCATTAGTTCTCTGAGGCAGCTTCAGCTCTGCCCTCCCAGTACCAGCAGTTACAGCAAAACTTCACTGACGGCCGTTAACACGTGAATGTTGTATAATTTTCACATGTCTTGAAATATTATTCTTTGGTTTTGTTTTTCCCAACCACATAAAGAGGTAAAAACCATTCTTACCTCACAGGCCACACAAAAGCAGGCAGGAGGCCAGGTCTGGCCTGTGGGCTGTGGTTTGACAACCCCTTTTCTAAACCCCTTTCAGCATGTCAGTAGATAAATTAACTTTGTAACTTAACAGCGAGTTTTTAATATTTTAAATTTCTTAGAACCTTAAGAAGTTCAGGAATTAAAGATTAATGGAATCAACCAGTGAATTAAGGGTTTATGAGTATTCACCGTGTCCCCGCACTGTACCCGTGAATAGGTGGGAAACATCCTAGCTTCAGGTAATTTATAAGTGATTTGCAGAGTCAGAGTGAAATAACCTGACACAGATAGAGCATAAATGTTTAACTTGTGTGACACTCAGCACGGAGATTTGTGTAGGGAGAGAGGGGCTGGAAAAGTCAAATCCTTGTGGAAAGTAGAAAGTGGCCACAGTAAATGTGGTGGATTAAGATAAACAATTACCTGTGATTTCTCTGCTAAAAATATTTTCCTTGGCTGTTTTAATTTTGTAAGTCTGAGAATATTAATGACACTGTAAAATTAGGGAGCAGTATTTTGGGAGTGTTTCCTTCATCAGAACACTGTATGCCAGGTGTTTCACCTCAGTATTCAGCATTGAAATAAATTCTACATGAGGTTTAAAGTGAATTTAAATATAATTTAAGTAAAATTTAAAAAATTAATTAACAGCAATGATATAGGATAAAATGAGATTCACATAAATTGTAGGCAATATCAGAGTTGATGAAAGACCATGTTACTATATCGTTTGAATGAGTGAATTTCTAGGGATTGAGGGGCATGTTGGTTTTGCGAGTGTTTAACTGTCTGCTTCCAGCGAAGCAGCATCTATATGCTCTTGCCCGAACTTTGCTAACTTTAGCAAGAAGCTGCAGAGAGGCATAGTTAGCATAATACAGATGATTGTCGTTGCTGCTGTTTTTAGAAGAAGCAGTATGTCTGACTGGCTGGCATCTGTTTCTCTCTTTGTCATAACACGCCGGAGACAGTTCAGATTTCAAAATGTAGGTAGCTCTCCACTGACAGTTAATTGGTCTGTTTAAAGTCATGGCCTATAACATAAAATGGACTGAGGGACAATTTTCAAATTTAGTTTAACTCGGGAATTAGTTTTCTAGAAATGCTCAGCTACAGTGAATTTTTCTCTCACCTCGTTTGGCACGATAGACACGTGACCGTTAACAAAAGAATTTATGTTTATGGATTAGCGATTCTTTCTAACAGGTACATCGAAAAATCAGAGAAGATTCCGACATGGCACAAGACTCCCTGCAGTGCCTCGCCCAGTTAGCTTCTCTTCACGGACCCATCTTCCCCGACGAAGGGTCCCAAGTGGATTATCTCGCACACTTCATTGAGGGCTTACTGAATACCATCAATGGGTAGGTATCCTGGCCCTTAGAACCAAAAAGGAGCTTCGGTTCTTCTTCATGATTAACAGTGGAGGAAAAAAGAAACTAGCGATTCCCCCGCTTTTATATTTTAGAGTAGAGTTACATGTGTCCGTTGAAATGAGTGCACAGAGACGTGCCTTTGAAAATGAGTGGCTGCATGTTTGGAAACGAGTTACCTCTCTGCTCCACTTAACGCTGATGCTCATGCCTTGGGTTGTAGAATTGAGATAGAAGATTCTGAAGCCGTGGGGATCTCCAGCATCATCAGCAACCTGATAACTGTGTTCCCTCGCAACGTCTTAACCGCCATTCCAAGCGAGCTCTTCTCGTCCTTTGTGAGCTGCCTGACACACCTCACGTGCTCTTTCGGGCGCAGTGCTGCACTGGAGGAGGTGGTGAGTGGCTCCGACTGAACCGCGCTGTCTCGCAGGGGGACCTGCTCTGCCTCTGAAGCGTGTCTCATGGCCACTAATTGTTTGAAAGGAGCGCGTGTTTGTTTATATGTGCAAATCATTTGGCAATCTGTGCTTGGGAACATGACTTCTTAAAAATTTGTGGAAAATCACTTTAGTAGACTAAATTTTATTTGTCTCAAGATTTTATTTTATTTTTTATTTTTGGCTGCATTGGGTCTTCGTGGCTGCGCGCGGGCTTTCTCTAGTTGTGGCGAGCGGGGGCTGCTCTGTGTTGCGGTGCGCGGGCTTCTCCTTGCGGTGGCTTCTCTTGTTGAGGAACACGGGCTCTAGGTGCACGGGCTCGGTAGTCATGGCTCGCGGGCTCTAGAGCGCAGGCTCGGTAGCTGTGGCGCGCGGGCTTATCTGCTCTGCAGCATGTGGGATCCTCTTGGACCGGGGCTTGAACCGAGTCGCCTGCATTGGCAGACGGATCCTTAACCGCTGTGCCACCAGGGAAGTCCCCGGTCTCAGGATTTTAAGTTGAGATAATTTAGTACCTGAAAGTAGGAAATGGAATGAAATGTTTTTATTAAAAACTATGTTGAAAGCCATTTTAATAATAAACTCTAAGTTCAGGGGGTGCCAGGAACTTTATGGTATGGTTGTGATTGTGTATAATTTTAAGTGTTTTTTGAGAATTTAAAAATCTTGGGCTTATCTGGAAATTATGTAAATATAATTTGGTTCAAATAATTGTAACCCTGCTTATTTTGATTCATGTTTTTTTTTGGTGCTATGGTTTTAATAATATATCTTGGTAAATTTTAATTTGCATTAAAATTAAGACCAATTACTGTAGTAAAGATGTTTTTTGGTACAGATTTTTAAATGCTTATCTTCCACATTTTATATTTAATTTGGAAAACTTGTACTAAACTCCTTGACAACACAGCTGTGTTTGTAACAGTTCCTGGGAAGAGCTACGTTAATCTTGGGAAGTAATTGATTTTTTCCCTACCAAGTAGTTATTAAATTGTTGAAACTGATTTTTTTTAATGAAATGTAGATCCTTTTCAGAGATTGTAAGGGTAAAAAAGAATATTTGTAGACCTCTGATAAAATTTCATGTAGAGTGCCAGCGGTTGTTTTGTTGGGGGTTTGGCCAAACGTGTGGGAGTGATTTGTGCCCCTTCAGAGGTGTCGGAGCACGAAGAACTCGGGAATGACGGTGTTCACAACAGTGGGCGCCCCAGTGGTTTGACGGGGAAGGAACCAGGCCGGGAAGTTATTTATGTGTTGGAAAGCGTAGGTCATGGAGGAATAGAAGTTTACGGCCTCATGTGTGAGGTCTGAATTTCTAGGGAGAAAAATTATGTACTAAGCATGGAAATAGAGGGAAATTTTAAGTATTTAAGCTGTACTCAAACTCTTTTCACATGATCACAAATTCTGAATCACTCGGGTTTCACGTAACATCCCCCTTTCCCCCACCCCCTCCCCCTTGGTTAAACGGCACGTTGATCACATGTTTAGAAACACAGCTGCCTTTTATTATAGTTTGTTTGTGGGTTAAGGATGCTTCTAGAGGAATTGCTGGAAGATTTGTAACCTTCTTGGCTTGCAGATTTGAGGTTCAGAATTTATTTATTTTGCCTAGGGGACTGGAAAACAACTTTTCTGCCGAGGTTTGACCTAGAAGTATTGGGACACAGGGAGCCTGGACGCGCTTTCAGAGAGTAGACGTTTAATTGTGCTTCACAGGGAGGCATGCACTGTACCTAATGGGCTTCATTCAGGAAAAGGGCTACTTCTTTTCCTTTCTTTTAATCGGTCTATTTCTTTTAATCTGTTTATGACGTTTAAAAAACGGTGTTAGAAACAATTGGTTACCCATTGAAAAAGGCAGAGGAAAAAGATTTGTCTGATGCTTTTGCATGACTCATAGCAGCCAGATTGGCGAGGGTTGGTGAAGTTGAGGGCTAACGGGGGTCCCTGCACCGTGAGTTACCAGAAGACTGAGCGAGTCCTAAATGTATCTCAGCCGCGTGGGGTTTTCGTTCTGTCTGTGTGAGCTGGGGGCGGGGCCTGGGGAGTGGGCGGCGGGCGGCGAGGCGCAGGGACAGACCCGGCCCGGCCGCGGTGGAGCTTCTGGGACACAGGCCAGGGCACCTCGTGCACGATACATAGTTGCTGACCTGAGATGGCAAAAGGTATAAAGAAATGAGCTTATACGTAAAAATCGGAAAGTTGAGGCATACTAAGAAAAACTGAGAAGGATCATGAACTTTTGAGGGAGACACTGTGGCGTGAGCCAGAAGTAGTCCTCAGCTGCAGGGCCTTGGGCAGGTTGCTTCACCTTCTGTGCGCATGTTTCCTTGGGGTGTAGTTAGGATACTGGTCTCTTCTGATGTTTCGTGGGGTGGATTAACAATGTGAAAGTGCCCCTACGGTGTGCACAATACAATGTGGAATTATAATGATACAAATGAACCTTTATAATGGGCTTTACTAACAGCCTGTATTATGTGTACTGTCCTTTGAGTAAGACCAGTTCTTGAGTTTTGGTGTTTCATGCAGATCAGTAATTTTATTTGTTTGTTTATTTTAAAAAATGTTATCTTTTGTGATTTGCTCTCAAATTATATCTCTTTTTTAAAATACAAATTTATTTATTTATTTATTTATTTTTGGCTGTGTGAAAAAGATTTGTCTGATGCTTTTGCATGACTCATAGCAGCCAGATTGGCGAGGGTTGGTGAAGTTGAGGGCTAACGGGGGTCCCTGCACCGTGAGTTACCAGAAGACTGAGCGAGTCCTAAATGTATCTCAGCCGCGTGGGGTTTTCGTTCTGTCTGTGTGAGCTGGGGGCGGGGCCTGGGGAGTGGGCGGCGGGCGGCGAGGCGCAGGGACAGACCCGGCCCGGCCGCGGTGGAGCTTCTGGGACACAGGCCAGGGCACCTCGTGCACGATACATAGTTGCTGACCTGAGATGGCAAAAGGTATAAAGAAATGAGCTTATACGTAAAAATCGGAAAGTTGAGGCATACTAAGAAAAACTGAGAAGGATCATGAACTTTTGAGGGAGACACTGTGGCGTGAGCCAGAAGTAGTCCTCAGCTGCAGGGCCTTGGGCAGGTTGCTTCACCTTCTGTGCGCATGTTTCCTTGGGGTGTAGTTAGGATACTGGTCTCTTCTGATGTTTCGTGGGGTGGATTAACAATGTGAAAGTGCCCCTACGGTGTGCACAATACAATGTGGAATTATAATGATACAAATGAACCTTTATAATGGGCTTTACTAACAGCCTGTATTATGTGTACTGTCCTTTGAGTAAGACCAGTTCTTGAGTTTTGGTGTTTCATGCAGATCAGTAATTTTATTTGTTTGTTTATTTTAAAAAATGTTATCTTTTGTGATTTGCTCTCAAATTATATCTCTTTTTTAAAATACAAATTTATTTATTTATTTATTTATTTTTGGCTGTGTTGGGTCTTCGTTGCTGTGCGTGGGCTTCTCATTGCAGTGGCTTCTCTTGTGGTGGAGCGTGGGCTTCAGTAGTTGCAGCACGCGGGCTCAGTAGTCGTGGCACATGGGCTTAGTTGCTCCGTGGCATGTGGGATCTTCCCAGACCAGGGCTCGAACCCGTGTCCCCCGCATTGGCAGGCAGATTCTTAACCACTGCGCCACCAGGAAAGCCCCAAATCAATAATTTTAATATTAGGTTTTTAAAAACAACTTTAATCTTGTGAAATGTTTCGTTTTTCTTTAATATTGAAAGTTTCTTTTCCCAATAGGAAAACGGATTCAGCAAAACACTGTTTTTTTTTTAGTTGGGCTCAGGAAGGAAGGTTTTATTTTTATTTTTTTGATTTTTAAAATGTATGTATTTATTAACATCTTTATTGGAGTATAATTGCTTTACAGTGGTGTGTTAGCTTCTGCTTTATAACAAAGTGAATCAGCTATACATATACATACATCTCCATATCTCCTCCCTCTTGCGTCTCCCTCCCACCCTCCCTATCCCACCCCTCTAGGGGTTCACAGAGCACCCAGCTGATCTCCCTGTGCTATGTGGCTGCTTCCCACTAGCTAGCTGTTTTACATTTGGTAGTGTATATATGTCCATGCCACTCTCTCACTTCGTCCCAGCTTACCCTTCTCCCTCCCCGTGTCCTCAAGTCCAACCTCTACGTCTGCATCTTTATTCCTGTCCTGCCCCTAGGTTCATCAGAACCATTTTTTTTTTAAGATTCCATATATATGTGTTAGCATACGGTATTTGTTTTTCTCTCTCTGACTTCGCTCTGTATGACAGACTCTAGGCCCATCCACCTCACTACAAATGACTCTGTTTCGTTTCTTTTTATGGCTGAGTAATACTCCATTGTATATATGTGCCACATCTTCTTTATCCATTCATCTGTCTATGGCCACTTAGGTTGCTTCCATGTCCTGCCTATTGTAGATAGTCCTGCAATGAACATCGTGGTACCCAGCAATACACTTTTGTTTTACTATGGTATTTTTTCAAAAGTATATTTATTTAGGAATACATATAGATTGTCTCTTGTTTTAGGAATTCATGTGTTAGATGGTGATTATGTTGCTGTAGCAAGAAGAAAAGAAAAGCAACTTCTTGGGAAGAAAGATTCTTGATACTAACATGTATTCTTGAGCTATGTCCTTGTTTGGTGGCTGTAGCGTGTGTATGAAGAGAGGCTGTTATTTATGACTGCCCGCAACTTGCAGTGAACTGAAAGTCTCTGCTCAAAAAGAGCAACTCCAGTCTTCAGCCACCTTATTCTGTTGGCTGTTAAAATTTCTTGGTGGTACTGGAGGCTTCCTGAAGCCAAGAATTTTTTCGTTGCACCTGAGAAATCAGATTTTTGTCTCTTGCTAGACTGGAAAGGTGAGATGGATTATAAGATGAAATTATTGCCTTAAAAATTAAAATCCTGACAAAATAATTGCTCATATTATTATGTCAACTATTTTATAAAATGTTTATAATACTAGTATATGCATTTGAATTGATTCAGTGAAATATGAAGAGAATATGGCTTGAACTCTAGACTCTCATTTGTTTCTTGGTTTCTTTTGTCGGTTAAGTTCAGCCCCCAGTAGGTTCATCAGCCAGAAGCCACATAACATGTTAACTGAACAGAGCAACCATCATGGTCCTTAAACTCTGAAGAGTGTGTGTGTGTGTGTGTGTGTGTGTGTGTGTGTGTGTGTGTGTGTGTGTGTGTGTGTGTGTACGTGCGCGTGGGGGCTGTGGGTTGGATATGTAAGGGAGGTGGGAGGTGATGGTAGTAAACTTTACAAAGGAAGAACTTCACATATAATTTTAGTACATTTGTTCCCTAACCTCAAGACCAGCAGGACAAGGTAGAAGAAGAAGAATCTTGATAAAGTTGTTGGGAGGTCCATTATAGATGTACTGCAGTAAAATAATTTTGCAGTTCCTTAGGTGAGTGAGTGCATTTAAAGTTCAGCATTCTTAACTCAAAATCTAGTTTCTCCAGCTCGATGGATAATTACTCTGTGGAGAGGAGGTGTGGTGAAAGAAATGCATTGAAGCCAGGTTACAAATGGAGAGGTGGGAAGCAGGAATTCGGGGGTATTTCAGGGATAAGAGGGAATAACTTACTGTCTGGAATGGTGATGTCAGTACAACACAAATGTGTGGTCGACCCTGCACCTTAACTCCCGGGGGAAGAGATGGTTTGAGAAGCCGTGCCAACCTCCCTACCCAGCATTCTGCTGGCCGGGGAGGAATGAATGGTTGATAGTCCAGAGGGCGACACAGCTGTCCAGCTGTGCTGTGTGCACTCATTTCCTCTGCTTGCTGATCAGAGAAGAATTAAATGAGATGCATGAGTAGCCTTGCACATTTCAAGTATGCTTCTTTTTAACCCTAACAGTACCTTTACCTCTGTTCAGGATATTTGAAAGAAAATTGGTTACTATTACAACTTCAATACAGATTCTAATTAAAAGAAATCCTTAAAATAATTTCCATGTTTCATTTAATTCTGGTTGGATCGTAATTTTGCCATGCAGTGTTTCCTACCTTGTATATGAGTCAGCCCTGATTTTTCAGTCTGCTTCCAGTCCTAGCACAGAACCAGTGTTTGTTTCACAGAATTCTTGCACTTGAGATAGAATGTAGTGGATTTAGATTAAAGCTTATTTATTATCATAACTGTGGTTTCATATAGTAACCTTTGTATTGCTTACAAGACTGGCATTAGAGACATAACCAGATCAAATGGGCCAGGGTTTTGAAAATGGGCGCTGGAATGAGGGGGAAGAAGAGATGGCCCTCCTCCCTCAGGTGAGGCAGGTCAGTCCCCGCTGTGCCAGCCCCTGGGAGTACTGCTGGGTCAGTTCAGTTCCGTGAATGTTTGCCCATCACCTACCAGGTGCCAGGGACTGTGTTTGATGAATATACGTTCTTCAGCATTAAGAATTTGGAAATACATATATGTTTGCAAAAGGAAAAAGTTACGTTAATCTAGGAGTGTAACATTTAAAAACTCTCTGAAAATTACACCTCGGACTCTTGGTGTTTTTGTGGGGAGTCGATTTTTTTTTTTTTAGGTGATCTATTTTTAGGATTCTTCTAACAGCTGCAGTGCTTGCCCACTAAATCAGTTTCTCTTGGGGGATTTCAGAAGCCAGGAATACTGTCAGCTGCATAGGTAGTCTGGAGTCAAATTAATTCTGGGCTGTAAGGACCGGCTAGGGGAAAAAAATGAGAGAATGAATTAATTTCTTTTGCATTTGACATTCAAAGACTTCTAAATTCTTTTTAAAATGGAGCGCTCATGATCTGTTTGTGACATTTCTGCGATTTTTCTCTGTATTGCCATTGTTGCTTTATATGATGCTACAGTAGGAAAGAATATTTATAGCAGATGAATAGCAGCATAAACTATTATAATTCAGTCTTTAATCTTTCATATGCCCTTTCTTATTGTTTTACACCGTGCAGTACATGTATTATTTGACCTGTCATTGGACTTGGGGGTTATGGCAATGCCTGTAAATTTTAAACTTACTGTGAAATATTCTGTTCACATAAAGTAAAAACTTTATATATATATAAACATTTGTAAAGAATAATAAAATGAACAACTGTGTGCCAGCCATGAAGATTAAGAAACAGTATATTGATAGGACCTTTTCCCCCTCCGTTTACCTGGAGTTTCCCCCTCTGTTGTTATAAGCACGGTTTATGTTGTGCAGACTTATTTCTGCCAGTTGATTTTGTATCATGTTTGCAAATGAGTGCTGCCAGGGAACCCCTGGCTGGTGCTGTTGGCTTCTTGCCCACCCTCTGGGACCTCTGACTGTTCAGTTTGCTTTCGTTCCCAAGTCCTTATGAGAACGGTAGAGCAGCCCCAGGCTCTAAATACGGAACACAGAGTTAAACAGGGTTATTCCTCAGAAATGAAACATTCCATGTGAGAGCTAACACACCTACCTTATTGCAATTTTTATGTCTGTGAATCATAATGCTTTTCTTTTTTGTTAATAAATAAATAAATACATTTATTATTATTATTATTATTTTTTTTTTTTGGCTGCGTTGGGTCTTTTTTGGCTGCGTTGGGTCCTCGTTGCTGCGCGCGGGCTTTCTCTAGTTGCCACGGGCTTTCTCTAGTTGCGGCGAGCGGGGGCTACTCTTTGTTGCGGTGCACGGGCTTCTCATTGCAGTGGCTTCTCTTGTTGCAGAGCACGGGCTCTAGGTGCACGGGCTTCAGTAGTTGTGGCTCGTGGGCTCAGTAGTTGTGGCTCGTGGGCTCTAGAGCGCAGGCTCCGTAGTTGTGGCTCACGGGCTTAGTTGCTCCGCGGCATGTGGGATCTTCGCAGACCAGGGCTCGAACCCGTGTCCCCTGCATTGGCAGGCGGACTCTTAACCACTGTGCCACCAGGGAAGTCCCTATGAATCATAAGGCTTTTCTTAACTGACTCATGTAACTTATGTTTACATATGAAGATAGCACTCATGGTCAAAGAAAGAGCTTTCCAATTTCCTGGAAATGATTTGGAGTTGTCACGTTGGTTATTTGCTGTTTATAGAAAAAAAGCTGTTGGAGTTCTTTGCAGCATAAGAGATATTAGAACTACTCTAGCACAGGATTTATCATGTATAGTTTTACAGTATCTAACGTTAGGGACACATGCACACACTTAATTTTTTTAGAGCAGTTTTAGATTCACAGCAAAATTGAGTGAAAATACAGAGTGCCCACCCCTGCCCCAGTACACCCAGCCCCCCACCATCAGCATCCCTACCAGAGAGTGCACGTGTTACACCTGATGAACCTGCACCAACGCCGTCATCACCCCGAGCCCATGGTCTGCATCAGAGTTCACTCTCTGTGTTGTACACTCTGTGGGTTTGGGCAAATGTGCAGGGCGTGTAGCCACCATTACAGTCTCGTGCAGGCTGGTGTCGCTGCCCGGAAAATCCCCTGAGCTCTGCTCTTCACGCCCCCACCCAGCCCCTGGCAGCCACGGATCCTTTTACTGTCTCCGTAGTTTGGCCTTTTCCAAAATGTCGTATAGTTGGAATCGTACAGTAATGTTAGATTTTAATCTGAAGTTCACATCACTGTTAACAGGCGGAGTAGATCCACATACTGAAAGTTGTCTTTTCCAAGCTTCATTTGCCAGCATGTCAGAGACAAAATGAACTGCTGCTTCTATGTGTCCAAATAGTCACCAGACGCAAAAGCAGATTTCTTTCTGCGGCTGAAGCGCTTCAGGTTCACCCCTGGTACACTCGCAGGTTAATTATGGGCATTGACATGTCAGTGCTGGTAGCACGTTTTGGTTACCTTCTCCACCCTCCGTTCCCAAATGGGGGAAAGTGGAGTCAAATAGCCTCCTAAGCTCTGCGCCCCTCTCCAAAGCCCTCCTGGCAGCAGGCCCGAGACACCCCAGGCACGAGCAGAGTGTCTGGCTTGGGCCCTCGTCATCTTGGGGCACGTGCTCCGGCTTGGCGGCTGGGTCTTGGCCAGAGGGGCTGTGGAGCAGGGCCAAGGTATTAGGAAAAACCACTCGGCTGCGTTTCAGTTCTCTGTGATTAGACTGAAAGATCTAGCTGCCAATTGTCATCAGCCAAATTCTCACACTTTGCCTGATGAGTTACTTGTATTGGTTTCCAAGTGGAACAGAGGCCCTGTACAAGTTTGCAGTTCTTACTTTAAATCACCATCCAGTAAGTAGGGGCTCTGATGGTCCGCTGTGATCTTGTGTTTTGTCTAATATTAGGGCTCTATGGGAGAAATTATGGAATGCTCTTCCAATAATAAAAGGCTTATAAGGCTTTTCCATTTTATTTGTACTTTTCTGTATCTGCATGATTAAACCATGATAAGCATGCATTGTATATGTGCTAAGGAACAACAGAAAGAGTTCTTAGAAATGCCCTGCTGCTTCCTTCTGAGCGGTGGGGTCAGAGGATGCTGTTCCTCTTAAGATATGTTACCGGTCTGTTTATTTTGGCAACATAAACTGTTAAGACTTAACAAATGATTTCTGCAAAGCACATGCTTTAAGTATGCAGAAACGGTCTTATTCATCTCCTGCTCCAGTACTTAGCTGGTATTAGTGATTTCTGCTGCAGGAACACACCAGCTGCTGCTGCGACCAGATGGGCACTTACCTGGCCTTTTGTTTAAAATTTTTTTAACATCTTTATTGGAGTATAATTGCTTTACAATGGTGTGTTAACTTCTGCTTTATAACGGAGTGAATCAGCTATACATATACATACATCCCCATATCTCCTCCCTCCCTCCCTATCCCACCCCTCTAGGGGGTCAAGGAGCACCCATCTGATCTCCCTGTGCTATGTGGCTGCTTCCCACTAGCTAGCTGTTTTACATTTGGTAGTGTATATATGTCCATGCCACTCTCTCACTTCGTCCCAGCTTACCCTTCTCCCTCCCCGTGTCCTCAAGTCCAACCTCTACGTCTGCGTCTTTATTCCTGTCCTGCCCCTAGGTTCATTAGAACCTTTTTTTTTTTTTTTTTGCGGTACGCGGGCCTCTCACTGTTGTGGCCTCTCCCGTTGCGGAGCACAGGCTCCGGTCGCACAGGCTCAGTG
>NC_041226.1:1175047-1185028 GCF_002837175.3 Physeter macrocephalus | reverse complement strand
CCTCTCTTTGTATCATCTTTAATTTCTTTCATCAGTGTCTTATAGTTTTCTGCATACAGGTCTTTTGTCTCCTTAGGTAGGTTTATTCCGAAGTATTTTACTCGTTTTGTTGCAGTGGTAAATGGGAGTGTCTCCTTGATTTCTCTTTCAGATTTTTCATCGTCAGTGTATAGGAATACAAGAGATTTCTGTGCATTAATTTTGTATCCTGCTACTTTACCAAATTCATTGATTAACTCTGGTAGTTTTCTGGTAGCTTCTTTAGGGTTCTCTGTGCATAGTATCATGTCATCTGCAAACAGTGGCAGTTTTACTTCTTCTTTTCCGATTTGGGTTCCTTTTATTTCTTTTCTTCTCTGATTGCTATGGCTAAAGCTTCCAAAACTATGTTGAATAATAGTGGTGACAGTGGGCAACCTTGTCCTGTTCCTGATCTTAGAGGAAGTGGTTTTAGTTTTTCACCGTTGAGACTGATGTTGTCTGTGGGTTTGTCATATATGACCTTTATTATGTTGAGGTAGGTTACCTCTATGCCTACTTTCTGGAGAGTTTTTATCAAAAATGGGTGTTGAATTTTGTCGAAAGCTTTTTCTGCATCTGTTGAGATTATCATATTGCTTTTATCCTTCAGTTTGTTAATATGGTGTATCACATTGATTGATTTCTGTATACTGAAGAATCCTTGCATTCCTGGGATAAACCCCACTTGATCATGGTGTATGATCCTTTTAATGTGCTGTTGGATTCTGTTTGCTAGTATTTTGTTGAGGATTTTTGCATCTGCGATCATCAGTGATATTGGCCTGTAGTTTTCTTTCTGTGTGACGTCTTTGTCTGGTTTTGGTATCAGGGTGATGGTGGACTCGTAGAATGAATTTGGGAGTGTTCTTCTCTCTGCTGTATTTTGCAAGAGTTTGAGAAGGATAGGTGTTAATAGAATTTGCCTGTGAAGCCATCTGGTCCTGGGCTTTTGTTTGAATTTCAGTGCTTGTGATTGGTCTGTTTATATTTTCTGTTTCTTCCTGGTTCAGCTAATGGTTTATCAATTTTGTTTATCTTCTCAAAGAACCAGCTTTTAGTTTTATTGATCTTTGCTGTTGTTTCCTTCATTTATTTCTGATCTGATCGTTATGATTTCTTTCCTTCTGCTAACTTTGGGTTTTTTTTGTTCTTCTTTCTCTATTCTTGTTACTTGAGGTAGGATTGTATTGCTATAAACTTCCCTCTTAGAACTGCTTTTACTGCATCCCATAGGTTTTGGGTCGTCGTGTTTTCACTGTCATTTGTTTCTTGGTATTTTTTGATTTCCTCTTTGATTTTTTTCAGTAATCTCTTGGTTATTTAGTAGCGTACTGTTTAGCCTCCACGTTTGTATTTTTTAGTTTTTTTTCTGTAATTGATATCTAGTCTCATGGTGTTGTGGTCGGAAAAGATACTTAATACGCTTTCAACTTTCTTAAATTTACCAAGGCTTGATTTGTGACCCAGGATATGACCTATCCTAGAGAATGTTCCATGAGCACTTGAGAAGAAAGTGTATTCTGGTTTTTTGGGATGGAATGTCCTATAAATATCAGTTAAGTCCATCTTGTTTAATGTGTCATTTAAAGCTTGTGTTTCCTTATTTATTTTCATTTTGGATGATCTGTCCATTGGTGAAAGTGGCGTGTTAAAGTCCCCTACTATTATTGTGTTACCGTCGATTTCCCTTTTTATGGCTGTTAGCATTTGCCTTATGTATTGAGGTACTCCTATGTTGGATGCCGAAATATTTACAATTATGGTATCTTCTTCCTGGATTGATCCCTTGATCATTATGTAGTGTCCTTCTTTGTCTCTTGTATTAGTCTTTATTTTAAAGTCTATTTTGTCCGATATGAGAATTGCTACTCCAGCTTTCTTTTGATTTCCATTTGTATGGAATATCTTTTTCCATCCCCTCACTTTCAGTCTGTATGTGTCCCTAGGTCTGAAGTGGGTCTCTTGTAGACAGCATATATACGGGTCTTGTTTTTGTGTCCATTCAGCCAGTCTATGTCTTTTGGTGGGAGCATTTAATCCATTTACATTTAAGGTAATTATCAATATGTATGTTCCTATTCCCATTTTCTTAATTGTTTTGGGTTTGTTTTTGTAGGTCTTTTCCTTCTCCTGTGTTTCCTGTCTAGAGAAGTTCCTTTGTTTGTTGTAAAGCTGGTTTGGTGGTACTGAATTCTGGTAACTTTTGCTTGTCTGTAAAGGTTTCAATTTCTCTGTCGAATCTGAATGAGATCCTTGCTGGGTAGAGTAATCTTGGTTGTAGGTTTTTCCCTTTCATCACTTTAAATATGTCCTGCCACTCCCTTCTGGCTTGCAGAGTTTCTGCTGAAATATCAACTGTTAACCTTATGGGGATTCCCTTGTGTGTTATTTGTTGCTTTTCCCTTGCTGCTTTTAATATTTTTTCTTTGTATTTAATTTTTGATAGTTTGATTAGTATGTGTCTTGGTGTGTTTCTCCTTGGATTTATTCTGTATGGGACTCTCTGTGCTTCCTGGACTTGATTGACTGTTTTCCTTTCTCATGTTAGGGAAGTTTTCAACTATAATCTCTTCAGAAATTTTCTCAGACCCTTTCTCTTTCTCTTCTTCTTCTGGGACCCCTGTAATTCGACTGTTGGTGCATTTAATGTTGTCCCAGAGGTCTCTGAGACTGTCCTCAATTCTTTTCACTCTTTTTTCTTTATTCTGCTCTGCAGTAGTTATTTCCACTATTTTATCTTCCAGGTCACTTATCCGTTCTTCTGCCTCAGTTATTCTGCTATTCATTCCTTCTAGAGAATTTTTAATTTATTGTGTTGTTCATCATTGTTTATTTGCTCTTTAGTTCTTCTAGGTCCTTGTTAAACCTTTCTTGTATTTTCTCCATTCTCTTTCTGAGATTTTGGATCATCTTTGCTGTCATTACTCTGAATTCTTTTTCAAGTAGGCTGCCTATCTCCTCTTCATTTGTTTGGTCTGGTGGGTTTTACCTTTCTCCCTCATCTGCTGAATATTTCTCTGTCTTCTCATTTTGTTTAACTTACTGTGTTTGGGGTCTCCTTTTCGCAGGCTGCAGGTTCGTAGTTCCTGTTGTTTTTGGTGTCTTCCCCCAGTGGATGAGGTTGGTTCAGTGGGTTGCATCAGCTTCCTGGTGAAGGGGACTGTTGCCTGTGTTCTGGTGGGTGGGGCTGGATCTTGTCTTTCTGGTGGGCAGGGCTGCGTCCAGTGGTGTGTTTTGGGGTGCCTGTGAACTTATTATGATTTTAGGCAGCCTCTCTCTTAATGGGTGGGGTTGCGTTCCTGTCTTGCTAGTTGATTGGCGTGGGGCGTCCAGCCCTGGAGCTTTTTGGCCGTTGGGTGGAGCTGGGTCTTAGCGTTGAGACAGGGATCTCTGGGCCGTTGGGTGGAGCTGGGTCTTAGCGTTGAGACAGAGATCTCTGGGAGAGCTCTCGCCGATTGATAATTATGTGGGACCGCGAGGTCCCTGGTGGACCAATGTCCTGAACTCAGCTCTCCCAACTCAGACGCTCAGGCCTGACATCAGGCTGGAGCACCAAGACCCTGTCAGCCACACAGCAACTCGTGCAGATGTTGCAGTGCCAACCTGGTTCCAACTGACACTGTGAGGAAGGAAGGAACGCCGAACTGCCCTCACCAGCAGAGCAGGAGACGCGAGCGCCTCCCCCATCCCCCGTCACGCCCACTGTTCCCACACTCTGCCGTCCGACGCCTCTACCTGGCCATTTTATATGCCTCTTCTTCTGTCCTCAGAACAAGCATCAATGACTTTATTATATCATATATGATGAAGAGAAAAAATAAAACAGATAATAAAGTGACTGTGGGAGAGCCCACAGCCCAACTCGAGAACTTTCCTGGTCTTGAGGTTGCTGTAACTGGAGTGCTCATCCACCCCTGTTGCTAGCTGGCCCCCCCTGCCACCCCCGCAGGAGAGGTGGCCGCTGTTCTAAATTATATCATTCCCTTGTCTTAAATTCTATCATTCCCTTGTCTTAAATTCTCTGATCATTTATATGGTAAGCTGTGTCGTCGTGTGAATATTATACCACACCTTGTTTTCCCATTCTTCCATAAAGGAAATTTTGGGTTTCCCTTTTCTGCTGTTACGTGTTAAAGTAAACGTTCTTCCACGTGTTTCATAGCACACTTTCGTGAGACTTTCCGAAGGTCTAAACCTCGGAATGGAAGTTTTGGATCTTAGGCTATGTAATGTTCAGTTTTCCAAGGTAGTTTCCTGGGACTTCCCTGGTGGTCCAGTGATAAGACTCTGTGCTCCCAGTGCAGGGGGCCCGGGTTCGATCCCTGGTCAGGGAACTAGATCCCGCATGCTGCAACTAAGAGTCTGCATGTCACAACGGAAGGTCCCACGTGCTGCGACTAAGACCCGGCACAGTCAAATAAATAAAATAAATGAACAATAATAATTTTAAAAAGGTAGTTTCCTATTGTTTGCTCAGGTGACTGGACTCCATGCGCACGGTGGTGTCTGCATTCCCGTTGATCCACATCTTCACCAGCACAGCTTCTGCCAGACTCACGATATGAAATATGATCTTAATTTGCTTTCTCAGTTACTAATAACACTGAGCATCTTTTCATAGATATCAGTACATAATTCCCATGATGATTATTATGAAATGCTTGTTTACTGTGTTGCTTGTTTTCCTATCAGATTGTCTTTTCCTTACTGATTTAAAGAAATTCTTTATATATTCTGCACACTAATTTCTTATTGGTTTATTTGTATTGCAGATCTCCTAGTTTTGTGGCTCCTCTTTTTACTTTATGGTATCTTTTTTTTTTAATTTGGAATACTTTTAGATTTACAGAAAAGTTGCAAAGCTAGTACGGTATTCCCATATACCTAGTTTCCCCTAATATTACCATCTTGTATAGCCATGGTACATTTATTAAAACTAAGAGATTAACATTGGTGCCTTTTTAAAAACAAATTTCTTTCTTTCTTTATCTATTTATTTTTGTCTGCGTTGGGTCTTCATTGCTGTGTGCGGGCTTTCTCTAGTTGTGGCGAGTAGGGGCTACTCCGTGTTGCGGTGCACAGGCTTCTCATTGCGGTGGCTTCTCTTGTTGTGGAGCACGGGCTCTAGGCGCGCGGGCTTCAGTAGTTGTGGCACGCATGCTCAGTAGTTGTGGCTCGCGGGCTTTAGAGTGCAGGCTCAGTAGTTGTGGCACACAGGCTTAGTTGCTCCATGGCGCGTGGGCTCTTCCTGGACCAGGGCTCTAACCTGTGTCCCCTGCATTGGCAGGCAGATTCTTAACCACTGTGCTACCAGGGAAGTCCCAACATGAGTGCATTTTTATTAGCTAATATGTAGGCTTTATTTGGGTTTAACCATTTTTTGCAACCGTGTTCTTTTTCTGTTCGAGGATCCAGTTATATCATACCATATTGCATTTAGACTTAATGGTATTTTTTTTCCTTTTTAAATATTTATTTATTTTGGCTGCGCTGTGTCTTAGTTGCGGGATCTTTTAATTGTGGCATGTGGACTCCTTAGTTGTGGCATGCGGACTCTTAGTTGTGGCATGCATGTGGGATCTAGTTCCCCAACCAGGTATTGAACCCAGGCCCCCTGCATTAGGAGCGTGGAGTCTTACCCACTGGACCACCAGGGAAGTCCCTAGATTTGATGGTATCTTTTGATGAACAAATGTTTTTCATCTTAGTGTAGGTGTCATTGTCAAATGAACTTACTGACATTTCTTTTATAATTTGTTTTATTAGTTTTCTGTTTCAGACACCTACCCTTCCAGTGTTTTCTTCTAAATGCTTTAAAAGTTTGCCTTTCATGACATTACCTTCTTAGAATTTACTTTTGAATATGGTATCAAGTAGGGATCCCATTTCACTTTTTCCCGTATGGATAACAGGTTTTTTCAGCAGCATACATACATACATTCATTCATTCATTTATATTTGTTTCCTTTTCTTTTTTTGCCGCCAGTTTTATTAAGAAATGATTCACATAGATCACCATATAAGTTTAAGGTGTACAGCGTAATTTTGATTTACACATGTATAGTTTGGTCTATATGTATTGTGAAATGATTATCACAATAGGTTTAATTAACATTCATTATCTCATAGGCACAGTAAAAAGAAAAGAATAAAATTTTTTCCTTGTGATGAGAATTGTTAAGATCTCTCTGAACAGCTTTCCTGTACACCACACAGCAGTGTGCTGTAGTCACCATGTGTGCATTACATCCCCAGAACTTAATTATCATATGACTGGAAGTTTGTATCTTTTGACCACATTGCTCCAATTTCCCTCCCCCGATACCCCACCTCTGGTAACCCCAAATCTGATCTGTTAAGATTCCATATAGCATTTGTCTCTCTGTCTGATTCCTTCACTTAGCATAATGCCCTCAAGGTCCATCCATGTTGTCCCAAAACATGGAGGGATTTACTCTTTTTTTTATGGCTGAATAATATTCCATTGTTATGTGTACCACAATTTCTTTATTCATTCATCCATCCGTTGACACTTAGGTTGTTTCCATGTCTTGGCTATTGTAAATAATGATGCCATGAACATGGGAGTGCATATATCTTTTGGAGTTAGTGTTTTTGTCTCCTTTGGAAAATACCCCAAAGTGGAATTGCTGGATCATATGGCAGTTCTGTTTTTAATTTTTTGAAGAACCTCCATACTGTTTTCCACAGTGGCTGCACCAATTTCAGTCCCACCAGCAATGCACAATGGTTCTCTTTTCTCCATATTGTCACTGATGCTTGTTACCTCTTATCTTTTTGATGGTGGCCATTCTAACAGGTGTGAGGTGATAATCTCCTTGTGGTTTTAATTTGCATTTTCCTGATGATTAGTAACGTTAAGCATCTTTCATGTACGTGTTGGCCATTTGTACATCTTTTTTGGAAAAATGTCTGTGTGGGGGCTCCGCCCAGGTTTTAATCAGATTCTTTTTTTTTTTTTTTTAATTGAAGTATAGTTGATTTACAATGTTGTGTTAGTTTCTGGTGTACACCAAAGTGATTCAGATATATATCTGAATATATATATGTTCTTTTCCTTTATGGTTTATTACAAGATATTGAATATAGTTCTTTGTGCTATACAATAGGACCTTGTTGTTTATCTATTTTATTTATAGTAGTTTGTATCTGCTAATCCCAGACTCCTAATTTAACCCTCCCTCCCTCCGTCTCCCCTTTGGTAACCGTAAGTTTGTTTTCTATGTCTGTGAGTCTGTCTCTGCTTTGTAAATAAGTTCATTTATATCTTTTTTGGGGGGTGGGGTGGGGGGGCTGTGTTGGGGCTTAGTTGCTCTGCAGCATGTGGGATCTTCCCAGACCAGGGATCGAACCTGTGTCCCCTGCATTGGCAGGCGGATTCTTAACCGCTGCGCCACCAGGGAAGTTCCTGCAGACTTTTTAAGGATGGTCATTCTGACTGGTGTGAGGTGATACCTCATTGTAGTTTTGATTTGCATTTCTCTGATAATTAGCGGTGTTGAGCATCTTTTTATGTGCCTGTTGGCCAGCTGTATGTCTTCTTTGGAGAAATGACTATTTAGGTCTTCTGCTCACTTTTTTTGATTGGGTTGTTTGTTTTTTTGTTATTAAGTTGTTTGAGCTTTGTATATGTTTTGGAAACTAAACCCTTGTCAGTTGCATCGTTTGCAAATATTTTCTCCCAGTCAGTAGGTTGTCTTTTTGTTCTGTTTATGGTTTTCTGTGCTGTGCAAAAGCTTACAAGTTTGATTAGGTCCCATTTGTTTATTTTTGCTTTTATTTTTACTGCCTTGGGACACTGACCTAAGAAAACTTTGCTGTGATTTATCTCAGAGAATGTTTTTTGGCCTGTGCTCTCTTCTAGGAGGTTTATGGCGTCATGTCTTATATTTAAGTCTTTAAGCCATTTTGAGTTCATTTTTGTGCATGGTGTTGAGGGTGTGTTCTAACTTCAGTAATTTACATGCAGCTGTCCAACTTTCCCAGCACCACTGCTGACTCTTTCTCCCATTGTATATTTTTGCCTCCTTTGTTGAAGATTAATTGACCATAGTTTATTTCTGGGCTCTCTATTCTGTTCCATTAATCCATATGTCTGTTTTTGTGCTAGTACCACACTGTTTTGATTACTGTAGCTTTGTAGTATTGTCTGAAGTCTCGGTGGGTTATGCCTCCAGATTTGTTCTTTTTCCTCAAAATTGCTTTGGCAATCCTGGGTCTTTTGTGGTTCCATATAAATTTTAGGATTATTTATTCTAGTTCTGTGAAAAATGTCATGGGTAATTTGGTGGGGATTGCATTAAATCTGTAGATTGTTTTGGGTAGTATGGCCATTTTAACAATATTAATTCTTCCGGTACAAGAGGATGGGATGTCTTTGCATTTCTTTGTACCATCTTCAGTTTCCTTTATCAACTTTTTATAGTTCTCAGCATGTAAGTCTTTCATCTCCTTGGTCAGGTTTATTCCTAAGTATTTTATTTTTTTGTATATGATTTTAAAGGGGATTATTTTTTTACTTTCCCTTTCTGATATTTCATTATTAGTGTAAAGAAATGCAGCCATTTCTGCACGTTAATCTCGTATCCTGCTACCTTGCGGAATTCATTCATCAGTTTATGAAGTTTCTGTGGTGGCCCTGGCCCACCCTTCATGGGCACTAACAATGGGGCTTTTGTGGTGGACTTGGGCTCATTCCTGCACACACCCCTGGTTGTGGCTTGGACTACAGTTCAGCCCCTTCAGGCTGTCTCCATGCAGCCAACTCCAGTCCTCCCCCTCCATGTGTCCTCTGAAGCCTGAGTTCAGCCCCCAGTCCCTGCCTGCACCAGCAGATGCATCTAGGGCTGGGGAGTGCAGGGAGATGGCCAGGACCCTGTGTGCACGTCTCTCTGTCCTGCCTGCCCCAAGCCACCTGCTGTGCTCTCCTCCAGTCTCTGAAGCTCCCTGTGTGTCCTGCTCATCTCGCAGCTGGTGAAGGGGGTTCCCAGGGTGAGGGCACCTTTCGTTTTTCAGAGCTCCCTCCCAGAGGCACAGGTCCCATCCCAATTCCTTTTTTTTTTTTTTCGCCTTTTGTCCTGCCTGGCTACGTGATGATCTTCCAATTTTGGTTGTATGAGGTCTTTTGTCAGAGTTCAGTGGGTATTCTGTGAGAATTCTTCCACATGTAGATGTAGTTTTAATGTATTTATGGGAGGGGGTGAGCTCCACATTCTTCTCTTCCGCCATTTTGATCTCCCAGCCTTAATCATATTCTCTCTTTTTTTTTTTCTTTTTTTTTGCGGCGCACGCGGGCCTCTCGCTGTTGTGGCCTCTCCCATTGTAGAGCACAGGCTCCGGATGCGCAGGCTCAGCGGCCATGGCTCACGGGCCCAGCCGCTCTGCGGCATGTGGGATCTTCACGGACCAGAGCACGAACCCGTGTCCCCTGATCGGCAGGCGGATTCTCAACCACTGTGCCACAAGGGAAGCCCCTTTAATCATATTCCTAATCTGTTTCTTTAATGTGTTTTTTTTTTTGCTTTTGTTTTGTTGGGTTTTTTATTTTATATTATTTTATTTTTGAGTGGCAAGAGTTTCTTATATATTTTGGATATTAATCCCTTATCAGATATATGGTTTGCAAATATTTTTTTCCCCATTTGTTAGGTTGTCTTTTTGCTTTGTTGCTGGTTTCCTTTGCTGCCAGCAACATTCACCGAATAGCCCTTCATTTCTCAATGATTTGTAGGTCTGTTAGTGTCATATATCTAGTGTTCACATATTAGTGGCTCCTTCCTGAGCTCTCTAATCACTTCATTGGTCAGTTAGTCTAGTTTTGCACCTGTGTTTTGCTTTGTTTTTGATTGATTGATGGCTGTGTTGGGTCTTCGTTGTGGTGCGTGGGCTTCTTTTTTTTTTTTTTTTTTTTTTGTGCGGTACGCGGGCCTCTCTCTTATG
>NC_041226.1:1174759-1175020 GCF_002837175.3 Physeter macrocephalus | reverse complement strand
CTTTTTTTTTTTTTTTTTTTTTTGCGCGGTACGCGGGCCTCTCACTGTTGTGGCCTCTCCCGTTGCGGAGCAAGGCTCTGAACGTGCAGGCTCAGCAGCCATGGCTCACGGACCTAGCCGCTCTGCGACATGTGGGATCTTCCCGGACCGGGGCACGAACCCGTGTCCCCTGCATCGGCAGGCGGACGCTCAACCACTGTGCCACCAGGGAAGCCCGCGTGGGCTTCTTATACAGTGGCTTCTCCTGTTGAGGAGCACGGG
>NC_041226.1:1159722-1174749 GCF_002837175.3 Physeter macrocephalus | reverse complement strand
CAGTGGCTTCTCTTGTTGAGGAGCACGGGCTCTAGACGCAGGCTCAGTAGTTGTGGCACACGGGCTTAGTTGCTCTGTGGCATGTGGGATCTTCCCGGACCAGGGCTCGAACCTGTGCCCCCTGCATTGGCAGGCGGATTCTTAACCACTGCTCCGTCAGGGAAGCCCAGTTTTGCTTTGTTTTAAGGGGATGTCAATTCCCATCCCCCTCCCACCCCAGATTTTCAGAAGGAATCTTGGATATATTTGGCTTTTTATTCTTCTGTGTAAATTTTGTCAGTTTTTCAGATTGGATTGTGCCTGGGATTTTAGGGATTCTTTAGTGAAGAATGGACATCTCTGTTGTATTAACTCTTTCCATAAATGTGGTACTTACACTAGTTTAGGTCTAAAGTTTTCTTTAGTACCTTTTATATTTGTTGCTGTTATAAATAGTATCTTTTGTAAGCCTCATTTTTGAGATTGCTGCTGGCATAGAGAAGTGAAGTGGGCATTTGTATGTTGATATGATATTTACTACTTTTTCAAAATTCTTATTGATTCTAACAACTTGTCTTTAGAAGCTTTTTAGTCTTTTCAGTCTTCACAATTTGTATTTCTGATGCTTATCATATGATACGTTTCTTTTTCTTACAGTGCAGTGTTGAATACAAGTGGTAATAGAAATCTTTTCTGGTTTATCATTAGGAGTAACGTTTGCTAAAGGTTTTTGAGCTCTCCTTTATCAGAATCGCAACATGACTGAGTATTGAATATTATTAACTGTGTTTCTCCTTAATCCGTTGGTGTGATAAATTGGTTTCATAACGTTTCTAATCTTAAAATTGCCCCTGCATTTCTGGGATCAACCCAGCTTGAGCATGTGTCATGGCCGTTGTGAACGGCTGGATTTGTTTGGTATCAGGGTTACAGCCCTTACTAGATCATCGTCCAACTCATTCTGTTTTCCTCTCTCTGTGGATCAATTTGTGTAAGATTGGTTGTTTTTGTTTTGTTTTTTGCTAGTTCAGTAGATCTCATGTGTAAATTTACTAAGCCTGGTATTTTCTTTGGGGGAAAAATTTAAACTAAAAGTTTAAACAGTTAGTTCTGGGAGTATTCAGGTTTTCTTTTTTCTTTTTTTCCTTGATCCAAATACAAAGATACATTTTTCTAGTAATGCATTTATTAGAGTGGAATATATCTATTTCTTGTAATTTTTTTTGTTCCTAATATTATTTCAGAATACAGTTTTAATGTGAAAATGGTATATGCTCAATGGTGAAAATAATTCAAACAGTGCATGAAGTTAAAATTCTCCAATAATCCATCATTTATCACTTTCTTGGCATCTGTTTATTCACACGTAGACCTATATAATACCTTTATATTATGATAATTTTATGTCATTAATTGGTGTTAGAAGTTATGTTTTTAATGTAAAAAATTAAGGGAATCGTTCAGTGAATGGTTCAATGAAGTTATTTGTCCTGTTTTCAGTAATGCTGCAGCAAATACTCTCATACACAAATCACCGAGTGACTCTCCTGTTAAGTAGACATTCTTAAATCAGTTCCATTTTCAGTTAACCCCTCAAATGGTGTCTTGGTCTAGGTAAGGCTGCCTTTCACAGCTGCTCTTCCATGAATCGGGTAGCCTTTAAAAGAGTGGATGTGTCCTAGAGAGATAGAACAAAGGTAATAAGCATAGTCATTAAAACTATAATAGAGATTATTTAATTTTTTAATAATTTTTTGTTTCATGCAAAATTTCTGATGGCTTATAAAAAGAACATTTAGAATGAAATAATCTTTCAGAACTTGCCAAAGACAATTAGAGTAGAAAGTCAAGCCTAGAGAAAAAGAGCAGTCTTGATATTCAGCTGTAATATCTGTACTGTACAAGTTTGACTTTTTAGAAGGGGCTGAAGATACAGTTCCTTAGGAGGATCTCATGCAAAAAGAGGAAGCACACCTGCTTCTCAGAGGAATGTTTCCTAATAATAAGTAAAAAGAAAAAGAAAAAATCTCTTGCAAAGCTTCATATAGTGAATGATATGGAATCCTCAATCCCATGACAACAGATAATGCTTGAACAGGTTTTATTTGGCTCTTTCTTACAACATTGTTTAACAACCTCAGTATACCACCAGGGTCTAGTTTTTGAGTTTCGTTTTTGAACAGTTCTAACTATTTTAAATGTCAGTTTTTCATGACTTTATTCTTTCTTAGAGACTTTAGAACGAAAAGAACATTTATTACCATGTAATTATCTTAGTATAAATCTAAAACACATTATGGATTTTTAGTGATCTGATTTCTCCCATATCTTGAAGCATTTTGCTATTTCATGATCTTAGGAAGTATTTCACCATTACTCATCAACTCCCATCCATAATAAAAAAGAGACTAAAAGAATGAGAAAATGGAAGAATGATAGAGTCACCTACAAGGATGGTATAGTAGTGAAATGAATCACCACAAATAGAATAAATGGCTACTCTTCATTGTTTTTCAGTTTTCTAATTGCATTTTCCAAAATATAGTACAGTCTTTCAAGAAGTCTTGAGATAACCATCTTTTACATTTTGTTGTTAATTGTTGTTTTTAACATTTCATTGGATACTATTTGAAATTCAGAATTTTTCATTTTCTGCCCATAGTAACAAAGAAAAGGAAATTGTCAGAATAAGATGTTTCAGTGATAAAACAAATCAGAAGGTGAATGTAAAGGGACAGCAGCACTCTGAGCTGTAATAATGTTGGTAAAATTGATAGTATAAGTGAAATCTGAGACTGAGTTTTAGGTGATCAGTTTGCTCAAACTCAATAATTTATGAGCAAACAGTATATTTCCAAGGACAAAATGAAAATATGGCATTCCCATCCAGTCAGTTATTCCATGGAAAACCTTCACCCAATATTTTGTGAGTTTAGAGTTTACTAAAGGATATTGACAGTATTTCTGTATCTTTTTTTGATGTTCATGCAACAGCATTTACTTAATATGGTTTGTAATTGTATTGATGGTGAAAGCAGTATTTACAAAAGGGGTTGGAAGGACATGAATGATGTAATGAAAAATATTGGTTGAATTGATCATTTTTATTGGTATTTATAAAGCTAAATGAATATGTTACTGCATTTATGGAACCAGGAATATGGCTGTCCTTCAACAAAATTATGAGCTGTCCAGGTTTTAAAAAGTGTAAAGCATTTTGATGATACGTGAGCAAGCAGAACCAGCTTTGGCAGTAAGTCAGAGCCCCCTAGAGTTAGGTTTGCGAGTACAGTTGTCCTCCTCATTCGTGGGTCCATATTTACAAATTCACTTCCTTGCTAAAACTCCTTTGCAACCCCCAAATCAGCGCTTGTGGGACTTTCCATGATTATCCGTGGACGTGTGTGTGCGCAGAGTGACGAAAAGTATGATCCGCCGGCTTGCTTGTTCCCAGCAGGGGTCAGGCCGGGCAGAGGCGCTCTGCCTTCTTGTTTTCACCCTCACACCATAAACTTCTCACCGTCTCCAGTGCTTCATTTTTCGCATTTTTGTGTGAAACGGGGTTTTCCAAAATTCTGTCACAAAATCCTGAAGTTCTTGCCGTGCAGCGACTGATGGGGTGTTTTTGTTGTTCCCGTGGCCTCCAGGCATTGTGCCCAGTGCAGGGGTGGGGTGAGCCTCAGGGAGAAAATGTGCGTGTCAGGGGAGCTTTGCTGCACAGGCTGCTAGCCACGAGTCAGCAGTGTGTGTGAAATAAGGTGTCTGTACACAGGAACACACATAAACAAGGTGGTTATTGACCTCTCCACCTGCGTGCGGTGAAAGCTGCAGTGACCAGAGTATTAGCTAATTCAGTGTTTGCGGGGACTTTGTAGGACACAGACACCACAGGTAATAAATAGTAAGAGTCCAGTATTCACAACGTGAACATGTCCTAGTTAGTTACATTCAAAGAATGTTGCCTGTTTTCAGTATAAACATGTTCAAGGCCAGAAAAATAGGAATAAAATTTGGGTTTGCTATTTTAAAATTCTTAATAAAATTATCTAGTGAAGTTTTTTTCACTTTCCCTTTAGTCTTATGTAAAGTTTTCACAAAATTACTTTTTAAAAAAATAATAAATTTATTTATTTATTTATGTTTGGCTGTGTTGGGTCTTCATTGCAGTGCACGGGCTTCTCATTGCAGTGGCTTCTCTTGTTGCGGAGCACGGCTCTAGGCGCACGGGCTTCAGTAGTTGCAGCACGCGGGTTCAGTAGTTGTGGTGCGCAGGCTCAGTACTTGTGGTGCATGGGCTTAGCTGCTCCGCAGCATGTGGGATCTTCCCAGACCAGGGATCGAACCTGTGTCCCCTGCATTGGCAGGTGGATTCTCAACCACTGCGCCACCAGGGAAGTCCCCACAAAATTACTTTTAAATATTTTTTACAAATTTAAAGGTTCATTTGATCCAGAATATGACAATTTTTCTTTGTATTCCATGGGTTAATAAAAGCAAAAGGCATAAAACACCATTCACTGGAAGCAGTTCCTTAGGTGCTTGTGTATTCTCATCTGGAGGTGGTATTCTGATGGTCCAGCTTACCCTGGAATACTAGAAAAAGATCTCCCATTACTTTCTTTTTTGAGTCATTGACAAATGGCTGAAATAACAGTTTGGGGTGGTGTTCTCTGATGGAGGTTCTAGAGTTGGTGTATTTGTAGGATGAGGCCTGTCTGTTTTGGAAACCAGGAGAGCAAGTTGTAGACCAGACCTGTAGACCTTTCATGTTCCTGGTTCCTGGTTCGCTACCTATTAACAGAACAGCAGAAACCGTGGATTGCGCCAAACAAAACCTTTTCAGGTCGAATACATAGCTTGAAGGCTCTGCTTCTTTATTTTTAACAAATTACTTATGAGAGATGCCATTATTAAAAACTGACCCCGGAATGTATACTTATCTCTTGTGGCCTGTAGTGTATTTTCTGCAAGTGTTTTGCTTGCTTCTCACTTTTTTCCATTGGGTTGAGCTTGAAAGTCAGTGAATGGTATGTTATTTATGTTTTTGCACCAAACATAGTGCTTGACACCTAAGTATAATGAGTTGCACTGAATAGTGATCTAGTGAATTTGTGGATGAAGAAATCGATGCAGAGATTGAATTATGTTCCACACTACTAACTAATGGCAGAAATCGGACGTGGATTCTTCCTGGCATGTGAGAGAGGAGCAGAGCTGCCTGGCGTCCTCCGTGTGACCTCTTCCTCCTCAAACGGCGGAGCCCTTTACTCTGAAGTTGTTTTGGGACCTGCCCTGTACATGGTGGTCGTATCCAAGCCTGGCTCCTTCCAGTCTGTCTGCTCACCGTCCGCGAGGCTTCCCCTTGGGTCCTCACATGTGCTGTGATTTTCCCGAGCGTCCTCCTGCCTCGGCGCCCTCCTCCGGCTTCTTTGAGGCCCATCCTTGCCTTCCTGGTTTCTAATAAAATGTCAAGGAGCATCTGTGAAGCTCTCCCCATGTGTTCTTAAATATGCTGATTAGGCCAGTCTGTTCTCATCATTCTTCAGTTTTTCTAAAATCATTCAATCTTACTTTAATCTAACAGTTCTCATCTTGACTACAGAAAAATGTTAACATTATTTTTGTTTGAAAAACACATGATCTGGAAAGCACTGAATGGCTAGTGTTTTACAGAAATAAACATTAATTCCTGTTTGCCTGAGAATTTAGATTAAGTTAGAATGTTTGAACTGATCAGTTAATTTTAAGATGAGCTCAGTTAGCTTGATCATTGATTAATAGTGGGGAAGCTTTGTTAAAGGAAAACCTGTAAACCTGTCTGTCTGCATGGCTGTGGGATCCTTGCTGTGATGTCCGTCTTACTCTCTGGCCATCTGTCTTGTGAATGTCCTTTGCTCTTAGCTGGACAAAGACGACATGGTGTACATGGAAGCGTATGACAGACTGCTGGAGTCCTGGCTGACGCTGGTCCAAGACGACAAGCATTTCCATAAAGGCTTTTTCACCCAACACGCAGTTCAAGTGTTCAATTCCTATATCCAGTGCCACCTAGCAGCTCCCGATGGCACAAGGAATTTGGTAAGTTTTAAGCCAGATTGTAATTAAAAATCTGTTTCATCGTATAATAAATACTAGAACATGGGTGAGCTCCTTCAGAGGACTTGCTGAGAGCATCCGATGGAGAGCAAAGGTCTAAACAGGTTCGTGTTTTTTGGGATGTGGCCTGTAGTTACCTTCATCTCCTTAGTTTTCAGTGACCCGCCTGTGTCCTGCTAGCTGTCAGGTGATACCCAAAGGACTGTGGATATTAACGGTGTCAGATCTTTTCAGTGACAGAAGTTGAAGTCTCTGGTGTGGGAGGTGGGTGGTAGGTGTGCACTGGCTGTGTTTACGTGCGGTAGTGGTGGGGGGGCATACCCCCACTCTTGCTCTTCGAGTTTCCCCCGTTTTGGTACCTGCATGGGCGGCCGGCATGGCTCTGCTCGGCCTCCCTCTTCGCGTGTGGTGTTGCGGTTACGTGACAGCTCGGTCTTTATTTCTTTCATCGATAACAGACTGCCAACGGAGTGGCCTCTCGTGAGGAAGAAGAGATAAGTGAACTTCAGGAGGATGATCGAGACCAGTTTTCAGATCAACTAGCCAGTGTAGGAATGCTAGGACGCATTGCTGCAGAGCACTGTATACCTCTCCTGACAAGGTACACACAGTCCAAAGACACCCCATGGACAGATACTGTCTATTCACAATCCCCCGGCGAGCACTTAAAGTGTTTAAAGACTTTAAACACCCCCTCCCCGTACCCCAGCACACGGAACAAATGGACAGAAACACACTCATGATTGCATTCCTTGGCTTGTACATTTGGAGCCCAGGCACTACAGCGTAGATGGCAGAGAGATTATGGAAAACATGGTATGAGAAATGATGGGACCCGTATCAGTAACAACTTGGAATAACCGGTTTTCAAATGCCTGTTGTAATAAACCTTGATTGTTTGTAAAGCGATGTTTTAATTCTATGTCATAAACAATAAATCACAATTCTTATAGTGCCATTGTGTATATAATAAATATTTTTGTATTTGTGTTTTGTGCTAACATCTTAATTTCTGCTGTCTAATAAGCGGCAATAAGTCGTTCTGGGTCTTTGCTCACTGAGCTTCATGAAGCCGTTGATATTTTCCTTCTTGTAGTTTATTAGAGGAAAGAGTAACGCGGCTCCACGGGCAGTTGCAGCGGCGGCAACAGCAGCTCCTCGCGCCACCTGCTTCGGGCTCTGTTGACAGCAAGGTGCTGGATGATCTGTATGAAGATATCCACTGGCTTATTTTAGTTACAGGTCGGTTGGTTGTTTCTTTGTAAAATGCAATTGCCAGCTGAGCAGTCTCAGTCTTAAGAGAAGCTTCATGAGTTAATAACAGTAGTTCATACGTAGGGTTGACCTTGAGGTCTGGGTGCAGCTGTTGTGTGTCACAGAGCCGTGGATGCTTTTCTTTACAGTGTTGACTGGCACGTGTTCAGTGCCTGTTCTGTACCACGTTTTACGTGGAATTCGTTGTAGCCCCTGCATTAGTACTATTATTAGGTATTATGGTTGTCCTTGTTGCTGTTATTATTACTATCATTATTATCACCCTGTCTTATACGCGAGGAATCTGAGACTTGGAGACCAGCCCTGGTCACGCTGGTGTTAATGTTTGGAGCCAGAGTTCAAATCCCAGCAGTCTGACTTTTCTTTAGGATCTTCTTCTGTAACCATGTTGTCAGTGTTTCTGTATTTTAAATAATCAGGAAAAAAAAAACAAAACCACCTTAATGTTTGGAAAGGCATTCCCAGATATTGATTTTTGATAAAGATAATAGTAGAATTCCTGTTAACTTTACAGAATATTGTACTGAAAATTATTAAAAGGTCACAGAGTAAAAAGCCTACATGTCAGTATGAATTATAAAATTGCTGAAGAAAACTTTTGTCCTTTGTCCTTTGTCCTTTCCTGTGTTTTTGACGGTTAATTATCTTAGAAACAGAAAGTTTCTTCTCATCAAACTTGAATTAACATATTAACATTTATAATTTAGTTTTACATCAATTTATATGGTGTATATAAATCAAATAAAACTGAAAACATTTATAGTGCAATTTGTTAAATGTAGATTGTTAAGTGTTCATTTTTAATTTTTTTTAAACTGAAGGCTACCTCTTAGCTGATGATACTCAGGGAGAGACTCCGCTAATACCTCCAGAAATAATGGAATATTCCATTAAGCATTCATCTGAAGTTGACATTAATACAACACTTCAAATTTTGGGATCTCCAGGAGAAAAGGCTTCTTCCATCCCAGGGTACAACAGAACAGATTCTGTGATTAGGTAATATGACCTCTATAGCTGTGCTCTTGTAATTTATTCTGTTTTATAAGTTCTGAGTTGATGGGTAGATGACTCGAGTGACAGGCGGGTTGTAAAGCTGACACGCGAAAGAAAAGAAAACTCGGAGAAGCCTTGAAACAAACAAGGATGGCAAGTACTCAGCACATTTAAGCAGTGCCACTCTGGTGGGAATTGACAGCTGTGTCCAGTACCGAGGAGGACACGTATAAGATTATTCTGGATGCAGTGAGGCCTTGAAGGGACATTTGGTCTAATTCCTGCAAACACATCCCTTGACCATCAGAAAGCAGTGCTAATGCGGGTTCAGGCACCTGAATGAAAGCACCAAGGATGGGAAATTCTTAGAAACCAGGTGAACATGAACACGTATTTATTGTTCAGGATGCTGGAATGACTTTCCAGTGGCTTTCCTGGCCTCTCAAAGTAGAAATATTTGTCCTGAGTGTGTGTGAACCTTGAGAGCCCTGTCGTAAGATGGCAGTGTGCCTCGAATGAAGGAATTCACTGTGATCTTCCCGAGAGGAGTGGCAAAACTTGCATTAATTCTTGATGGTGAAGTTAAGGAGGGACGAACGTGAACTAAATATCCTCCTAAAAGTGGATTTGGAAACAGCAACTTCGGTTTCAGCATCTTAAACCTTAAGTTGCAGACAGAGAGAATAATGACATAATACTGGTTTTTGTCTGTTGCAAAATCATGAACTCAAACAAGGTGCTGTCCCCTCATTCTTTTTATTTTAATGCAAAATAACATAGATACCATTTAAACCTGTGCAATAGAAAATATGTTGTGTTTTTTTTTTAAATTAAACTGTTAAGCAGGTATCAAGGAAATGTTTGGGAATTTATTTCCTTTATTGCATTCTCTGATTTGAAATAAAATGTCAATGTCAATGCTCTGTTGGAAAAGTTTCATTTCTTCCTTTTGGGATTGCTTTCGGCATTAGATGGAGTAATTGCTTTGGTGTGGTTCCTGGTGAATGTTAACTGCAGAGTCAGTTCATTTTCAGGGTGCTGTCCTGTTGCGTTCTATGCCACTGTTCTTGCCTGGGCAGTACCCTCAGGAGTGCTTTCCTTGTATTTTCAGTGCTTTTTCAATTTTTGCCAGTCTTGGGTATCAGTGAGGGAGCAAAACATTTTGGTGTCTGAGAGCAAAGCCTGTGAAGGGTTGAGGTGGGGACCGGAACAACAGGAGTCACCGTTGTTCTTCAGTCCAAAGAGCGAGTGTGACATTGAACGGCAGGAGGGAGACAGGCCTTGTTTACTAAGAAAGTGGTTCGCATTTCTTGAAGAAATCATCATTTGACAAGTAACTATTGAGTGCTTACTACGTACCAGGCACTGTTCTAGAGCAGACAGATCGCTCCCCCTTTCAAGCTCCTCGTGTGAGAGAGGGAAGAAGTAAGGGAATGGCGTGGTTGTTAGCAGACCATCAGTGCCGTGGGAAGGAGGCCAGCTGCCCGAGGGCCAGGTGTGCAGACCTCAGGGCCGTGTCGGTGTTACAGGGTGCCGTCAGTGTGAGCTTTACTTCACGTACTGGAGGGACCCCACTGTTCTAAAGACGCCTCCCATTAATTTATGTGAACGCGTTTTCTCAGTGCTCATATCTATTGAAATGAAAAACAGGAATCAAATTACACGTGGACTAATTCGGAAAAATCAAACCCTGCCACATTAATCTTATTAAGATACATCCATTTTATTTATTATTTATTTTAATTTTTTTAAATTGCAGTATAGCTGGCCTACAATATTGTGTAAGTTACTGGTGTAGAATATTTGGTGGCCAGAGGTATTGTAGTAGTTGAGGAGAAACATGAGAGGTTTTCAGTATGCCATTTTACAAGAATACATGCTAATTAAAAATTTTATTATTTTTTAATTGAAGTATACTTGATGTACAATATTATAAAGTAAAATGTGTACAATATAGTAATTCACAATTTTTAAAGTTTATACTCCATTTATAGTTATTATAAAATATGGGCTATATTCCCTGTGTTGTACGTAAAGTTTCATTTTTAATAAATATGTTTAATAATTTAAATTTGTGTGATATTTTGCTCAATTGTGTACTACTAAGTTCTGTAACGATAACTCAATCCAGAAGACATTTTTAACACAGTCTTATCATTGGAAATTTTTAAAAATTATATTTTAATATCTATACATACTTGTTTCAGAGAAGTATATGGTGTGATCGATAAAGCAAGTATAAGAAGTTTATTATTATTATATTAAGATAATAGTCTGTGGGGAAATGAAATAGAAATAAAAATTTAAGGAGAAAAAGAAACAGTGTAGAGCTTCCAACTGTGAAAGAAAAACTTGTTTCTCTTTCACATGGATGGTGATGGGTATCAGAATTCTAGGATAATTAAATCCCAGTGCATACATTTTCATGGTTACTGTGATTGCTTAATGCACGTTCTGTGAGGCTGCAGATTACATCGTTTAGGCTGTTTATACTTATGGGGAAAATTTGATACTTCAACTTAAAATGCATTATGAGATCGTTGGCTTAGTTTTGTTCACATACACTCTAAAATCATTTCTAAAACTTTGAGCACTGTTGGCATAGCGAGCGTATGTAGTGAAACAGGAAGACCGTAAACCCGCCTGTGTAAAGAAGGTGGTCAGAGAAGGGGGGTGTCGCCAGCTGGGAAGGAGGTAGCAGTGGGTCAGGGGATGAAACTGCCCGTGAGGTTTCACAGCAGGGAGATGGCTTCACTCACCCTGAGAGCAGCGATGAAGGCAGCGTTCCTGCCTTAGGGGCGATGTTCCTAGAATGGTGTCATGATGGCCTCTTCCGCTTAAGTCCTTTGCTTCTTTGCCTTTTAGCTAAAGTCACGTTAAATATAGATCCCTTGTGCCCCCCTTCCAAGCCCAGAGCGAAGCCTTTTTTTTTTTTTTTTTACTGGTCTGCATGTTGCGCTGTGTTAGCGCTGCTCAGGGTAGGAGTTCCGACGTGTAGAAAGGACAGTACACGCGCTTACGCAGGTCATTCTAGCAACACTTTATCTTAAAATACCGTTAAGAGTCCAGTTTGGTAGGAAATAAATAAGACTGTCAGATTTAGAGACAGGACTGAATATTCAGAACATTCTGGATAAGTCCCTGACCCGTCCCCACACCATAAAATGACCAGTGTCCGTGGGTTTTAAGTAGCTTTTAACTGTGTGCATTCCTCTGTTTAGAACCTGAAAAATCTCTTTAGACAGCAGTGCTGAGACTCGCACGTGTGATCACAGCCCAACAGAGGCCACGACTAGTCTAGCCATGACTCTCTTCCTTTTCTTTTCTCCTGCTTCCTGAAAGGTCAGCAGTAAAATGGGGCGTTTGTCTCCAACCCTCCTGAAGAAAATTCCAGAGAGTTGAGAAACAGAAAAGGGCTTTTTAGGAAAAAAATATGGTTAGACGGCCAATAAACTGATAAAGGAATAAATGACTTTCTTTTTGTACCTACAGGCTGTTGTCTGCTGTTCTCAGAGTTTCAGAAGTTGAGTCTCGGGCAATAAGGGCAGATCTCACGCACCTGCTAAGCCCTCAGATGGGCAAAGATATTGTTTGGTTTCTAAAACGCTGGGCAAAGACTTATCTCCTGGTGGATGAGAAACTGTACGATCAGGTCAGAATGTAAAACCGTTTGACTTCGTTTGGATTTATGAGGATGGGAATTATAGAAATGAGAACACTTTTCTCGGTGATTTTCTCATCAGAATGTGAGTAAGAGCCGAGCATCTTCCACACTGGAGAAAACTGCGTGGACAGCGTGCTGTTTTGTTAACTTTTCCTAGAGCGTATCATGTGATTTCTGCTTATTTTAACCTATATTAAGTTCAGAGTACTGTTTGGGAATGGATTAATTTATGTTCTTTGTATTTGGTGTGAATATGTGACTGTGTTTGTAATATGAGAATAATTAACGCTAATAGGAAAACCACACTGAAAACGTCCGTGGATTGACGATGTCCTCTTTTGGACTTTGGAAATGAGTACATTTAGAAAATTGGTGTGAAGTAAGCAGTACTTCAGATTTAGTGCTAATTTCCGTTTGATTTCTCTACGGGGTTTTTTGTCTTTGTCTTCTTTCCTTTTTCCGGCATATCTTTCTTTCTGACCTTAAAAAATTTGTTTTCTCTGCAGATAAGCGTGCCATTCAGTACAGCCTTTGGAGCAGACACAGAGGGCTCTCAGTGGATCGTTGGCTACCTCTTGCAGAAGGTCCTCAGCAACCTCTCGGTGTGCAGCAGTGAGCAGGACCTCGCAAATGACACGGTGCAGCTGCTCGTCACCTTGGTGGAGAGGAGGGAGAGGTGAGCCGACGTGCGTGACTTCAGTGGAGTCTTTTCAAGTGGTGAACGGTTACACGGTCCTAAGGTCTAGGGAGACCCTGTGTTTTTGGAGCGATGTGTTTTAAAAAATATATCATAGTCTTGTTACAAATGCAAACAGGGCTTTTCCATGTTACGACTGAAGATTGCATAGATGTTCAAGGATTTGGCATCAAAGAATCTTTATGAGTACCATATATCTTTAATTTAGTAATTTACAGTTTTAATATCGAATAGTCTTATTTGAATTTTCAGCGATCGCATTAGTATTATCCCATTTTAAAGATGAGAAAAACTGATAATTTAACAATAATCTAATTTTGCAAAGTAAAATTTTTAGTGCTTTCTATAACGAATTCTGGAGGTGTTTTCAGTTTTCTTACTACATAGGAAAATGATTGTTATTACTACTGTCATTGGCTACTATTTATTGAATTCTTGTAATTTATAGGTACTGTTGCAAACACTGCATATGTAGTATCTGATTTAATCATTTCATCGGTCTCAGCCATGAAATTAAGGGCTGTTATTACTGTTGTTATCTTTATTTTACAGATCAGGAAACTGATCATGAAGAGAGATTAAATAAACTTTACACTGACAAACGGTTAATTGGGTCCGAATACAAGGCTCCAAAGTCTGCACCAAGTTGCCTGTGTTGGACTGTGAACAGACGTTGAAGCCCGTAGCCCCGCACTTTGTTTACTTAGTGCGCGTGCAGTGTAAACAAGTCATGCGTTTTGTCTCTCCCTGCAGGGCAAACCTGGTGATCCAGTGTGAGAGCTGGTGGAACCTAGCCAAGCAGTTTGCGAGCCGAAGCCCACCTCTGAACTTCTTGTCCAGCCCCGTGCAGAGGACGCTGATGAAGGCGCTTGTCTTGGGGGGCTTCGCTCACATGGACGCAGAGACCAAGCAGCAGTACTGGACAGAGGTACCCATTCCCCTGCCTTTGATGGCTTCTCCGCGTCGCCCTGCCGGGGTTTCACCTATGTGTTGCCGCAGACGGTCTGTGGAAGCAGCTTTTCTGGTGTTTTCCCGCCTAACGGGTGGGTTGGCGCTTAGGGCTCGTCCAACCTGCTGACCTGCTTGCATGAGGACGTTGAACGCTATCGAGTGCCCGGCAGTTTAGACACCTTTTCCCCAACGCGAATGACAGCCTGAGCTGGTGTGATGCTTCTCCATGAAGAACCTGTGACGTGTTCCTCTGTCTTGGACAAGGACATGCAAATTAACCACTGTGTTGGCTTGCTAGGGCTGCTGTGACAAAACACCACAAACTTAGTGGATTAAACAACGGAAATTTACTGTCTCACGGTTCTGGAGGCCAGAAATCCGAGATCAAGGTGTGGGCGGGGCTGGTTCCTTCTGAGGCTGTGACGGAGGGCCTGGGGTTCCCGGCCTTTCCCGGAGCTCCTGGTGCTTTGCTGGCAGTCTGCGGCGTTCCTCGGCTTGTGGGTGCATCACCCTGATTCCCCTGCATCTCCGCGTGCCCATGTCTGTTCCAAATTTCCCCTTGTAGGAACACCAGTCATACTGGGTTAGGGCCTGCCCGAAGGACCTCGTCTTAATAACTTATTACGTCTGAAACAGCCCTATTTCCAAATAAGGTCATGTTCTGAGGTACCAGGGGTTCGGACTTCAACACATCAATTTTGGCGGGATGTAATTCAACCCATAGCAACCACCCTGGACACATCGTCTTATATAATAAGGTTTAAATTGGGAACCAAGAGTTACCAGTGCATGTAGGTTGCCAGCCTGTAATCCCTGTGACTGGATGCCCTTAGTGTTGAGAAAGGGCACAGTAACAGAAGTAGGCAGTAGTCTGTGGCTTCAGAGCCAGAATGAAAATCAGCCTGACCATGTGTTTCCAGTTTAAATAATTTATTTTCATACGTGCAGCTTTAAATAGAATTAAGAGATCCTCTTCATGAATATGCCTGTTTACTCTTATACCCAGGGGAGTTGGAAGGGGAAAAACAGACTGGAGCTTTGTGTTGGTCTTCACCCAGTAGGACAGAGGTTGGAGACTGCAGCCCACAGACCAAATCTGGCCTGCTGCTTTTATAAATAAAGTTTTAAAAAAATATTTATTTATATATTCGGCTGCGACGGGTCTTCGTTGCGGCAAGCGAACTTCTAGTTGCGGCACGTGGGATCTAGTTTCCTGACCAGGGATCGCACCTGGGCCCCCTGCATTGGGAACGTGGAGTCTTAAGCCACTGGACCACCAGGGAAATCCCTATAAATAAAGTTTTTTTTTTTTTTTTTTTTTTTTTTTTGTGTGGTACGCGGGCCTCCCTCTGCTGTGGCCTCTCCCGTT
>NC_041226.1:1089441-1159605 GCF_002837175.3 Physeter macrocephalus | reverse complement strand
GCTCAGCGGCCATGGCTCACGGACCCAGCCGCTCCGCGGCACGTGGGATCCTCCCGGACCGGGGCGCGAACCCGGTTCCCCTGCATCGGCAGGCGGACGCGCAACCGCTGCGCCACCAGGGAAGCCCCTAAATAAAGTTTTATTGAAACACAGTCATGCTTAACCAATTACATCTTTTCCATGGCTACTTCTGCACTACAGTGAAATCGTAATTGAATAGTTGGGCCAGAGATAGTATGTCCTGTAAAGTGTAAAAGATTTACCCTCTGGCCCTTTATGAAATATCTTTTTTTTTTTTTTTTTTTTTGCTAGTGGGAAAGAGATGAAGATAGTGGCAGAATCCTGTGAATGACGTCTTTTTTTTTTCTTCTTTTGAACTTAGATTACTTAAGTATGATGATAGCGTGCACTTACATTCTTTTCCATAAGTAGTAATTTCTTTTTTTCAGTTTTACTGAGATGTAATTGACATACATCATTGTATAACTTTAAGGTGTACAGCATAATGGTTTGACTTACATATGTTGTGACACGGACAGCATCCGTCATCTCATGGATACCCAAAAAAGAAAAAGAAAAAATAATTAAGGAGCATTTTTTTCCTTGAGATGAGAACTCTCCGGATCTCCTCTCTTCACTTTCCTACATGTCATATAGTCATCATGATGTACGTTCCATCCCCAGGACTTATTAATCCTGTAACTGAAAGTTTGTATCTTCGTCTTCCTCCCTCCTCGATTCCACGTATAAGCGAGATCATACAGTATTTGTCTTTCTCTGTCTGACTTATTTTACTTAGCATAATGCCCTCAAGATCCATCCATGTTGTCATGAGTGGCACGATTTCCTTGCTTTTCACGGCTGAGTAATATTCTACTGTATGTATGCACCACATCTCCTTTATCCATTCATCTGTCAGTGGACACCCGGGTTGCTTCCGTGTCCTGGCTATCGTATATAGTGCTGCTGTGAACATAGGGGTGCGTGTGTCTTTTCGAATTAGTGTTTTCACTTTTTCAGATAAATGTGTGAGGTGGAATTGCTGGATCCTATGGTAATTCTATTTTTAATTTTTTGAGGAAAATCCGTACTGTCTCCAAAGTGGCCGTACCAATTTGAGTCCCCACCAGCAGTGTACGAGGGTTCCCTTTTCTGCACACCCTCGCCAGCACTTGTTATTTCTTGTCTTTTTGATGGCCATTCTGATAGATGTGAGGTAATATCTCATTGTGGTTTTGATTTCCGTTTTCCTGTTGACTGGTGATGTGAGCACCTTTGCATGTGCTGTGTTCTTTATTTGTTTGCCAGAAGTTAGGATCACCTTGAAAATGGGGCTTGTAACTTGTGGTTCAGGTACTTTGTGTTTTTTTGTGCTTTTCTGCCTCCAACAATTAGAAATGTTTTGGAAAGTGAATATTTACCCAAGTTGAAGAAATTAAGCATGTGAATCAGACTTTTAAAAAATTCATGCTTTATTTTTGTAGGTTCTTCAGCCTCTTCAGCAGCGATTCTTAAGAGTGATAAACCAGGAAAACTTTCCGCAGATGTGCCAGCAGGAGGAGGTGAAGCAGGAGATCACTGCCACGCTGGAGGCCCTGTGTGGCATTGCTGAGGCTACCCAGGTTGACAATGTGGCCATCCTTTTTAACTTTTTAATGGACTTCCTTACCAATTGCATTGGATTGATGGAAGTTTACAAAAATACCCCCGAGACTGTCAATCTCATTATAGAAGTTTTTGTTGAAGTTGCACACAAGCAGATATGCTATCTTGGAGAGGTGAGCACGGTCTACTTTGATCCCTTCCAGATCAAAACTCCTGATACTATAGCAAAATGATAGCTACTTTGCTTCAGATTGAATGAACGTTATTTGAAATAATATTTTTATGCCCCCAAAAGATTTTTCAAAAGAACTCAGAGTTCAGAGGAAGGCATGTTAAATGAATGTAAATTCTTGCCCTAAAAATGTTAATAATCGGGCATTTCTTTGGGCTGATATGTTACTCTGTCAGACTCATTCACATGAGGAATATTTGACAAAACAAATGGATTATGGTAGAGAATTTTAACGGACTCCCCTGTGGTGGAACCCTAGGACTTTTACCGTTGTAAGTGGCAGTTTGCATCTTTGTTTTGTAAAAGCCACATGAATGTTCAGGCGCACTAAGTTCTTTTATATTCAGTCAGCAAAGATGTTCCTGATTTGTGTGTTTCTTGTTGTTGTAGATCAAAGGAACCTGCTTAAAAGCGAGGTTCCATTTGATCAGTGTTACGGAGGTCGTCACAGGTGCACTGTTCAGAGCTTGGGCCAGTGCCGTTGATTCTAATGCTTGGTGCTCTGTGCTTCTGCACGTTAAACCATTTTAAATCGTAAAATAATATACGTCATACGAGAAGCTGAATAGCAGGAGTAAAGCGGTTCTGTTGCCAAAATTGCATCGTCTTTCTAGTATGCACAATCAAATGCCCACAAAAAGAGTGCCAAATTTTGTTAGAAAACTAATATTTTAAATATAACGGTAATCTTTATGCTCTTTCATTTTTGTCAATGCTTTAATACAGTTTAAGACAAGCATTAGAGCTGCTGTTGGAATTCGGAGTAAATTTATTAGATTCCATCTTAAACTTCTTTAATATCTATGTTTGTTTCCTGCCAGGCTCCCCCTAGTAGCCTAATTTCTGCCTGCTTTCTCTCAGTCCAAAGCCATGAACCTGTATGAGGCCTGCCTGACCCTGCTGCGCGTGTACTCCAAGAACAACGTGGGGCGGCAGAGGGCCGATGTCACCGTGGAGGAGGAGGAGCAGTACCAAGACCTGCTCCTCATCATGGAGCTGCTCACTAACCTCCTGTCCAAGGAGTTCATAGACTTCAGCGACACAGGTAAAGTGCGCTGAGGCCTTTGAGGCGCTGTTGTCGTATCGTTTTCGTTAAAGCAAAGGGGTGTCTTCAGTACGTGACATCTGCCCCGTTTACAGAACAGGTGGGAGTCGGTCTCCGCGGCTGCGGGGAGCGCGGGACCAACAGCCCCGTGTGCCTGGCCTCCCTCTGGTAGAGATGAAAGTGTGGTATCTTCCCTGTTCTAGGCTCCGAGCCAGTGCCGGACACTGTCCCTGTCACAGCAGCATGAGTCTGGTGCCACTGTTGCACTCATTTTAGAGGCGAGGAAACAGGCCCAGAAGTTTACACCACTTGCCTGCAGATGTGCAGCTAGTGCGCCCCAGTGCCCGACTTCAGAGGCCAGCGTCCAGAGCTCGCTTGACTGACGAGTTCCTCCTCCGTGTCCTCTGAGGAAACCCCAGCCCTGTGGGGCTGCAGCTGGGGAGCCACTGGCCTTGGGGGCTGACAGGCGACGCTTTGAAGCCCTGACCTGGGGCTCCCCAGCAGCATGACCTTGCGGAGTCTGTTGCCTTCCCGGGCCTCCCTTGCTGTTACGGGGGCTGTGAAAATCGGTGCCTGCCAAACCGTGTTCACGATGAGCTGGCAGGTACCTCCGGCGCCTCTGCCGTTGTTGTCTCGTCACCGCTGTTGTCACAGGCGGGCATGTCCGGGTGCCCGGAGCCTTGTGTGTCCACAGCTCTCCTTCACCGCCTCTTGCCCACTGCCTGCCTTGCCTCAGGACACGAGGACCTCCTGCTCCACGAGGAAGACGTGCTGTCCACGTCTCCTCCCTGGGCTGAGCTGATCCCCGGGCAGCGGGTGCTGCTGCCCCTTCCTTCTCCGATCCCTTCTTGCCCCCTGGGCTCAGCACACCTGACACTGGACACTCTTCTTCTCTGTTCCCTCCACCGGTTCACTTCCCTTGTTCACTCGGCAGAGGTTTCTGGCAGAGCGGCCCTGTGCCAGGCACCGTCAGCTTCAGCCCAGGAGCTTTACTGCCCTGGGCAGGTGACAGGGCACCAAGGTGAAGGGCTTCTGCAGCCGCTGTTTCCAGGCCCAGCCACTCGTGCGGGTGTCGGTCCCAGGTTTTCTGATTCCTTCAGGCCGGGGTTGCGTCACCTTTTCTAGATCAGATGTGTGTGCCTCTGAGGCCTCAAGTTGTTCTGAGCCTTTCCCTTGAAGGGTGTATGTTACACGACCCGCTGAGGTTCACATGCCGTGTTAGTTGATTTGTAGACTTTCCAGGGGTGTAAGGACCAGGATGAGAGCCCTGTACCCTGAGGAACTGACTCTCAGTTAAGAACTGATATTGAGAGGGATGGGAGAGCTTTGTATGAAGGGCATTTGGAGGGGACAGAAGCCCTCTCAGGCTCCCCTAGGAGCGAGCTGTGGAGTAAACAGTATGGGTAAGTGTGGATGGGCAGGTTTTCAAAATAAAAAACCGGAAGGATTGAAATCGTAATACAATGTTAGAAAAGAAATTGAGGCCAAAATGCTCAGGATTGAAAGTACAAAATAAGGGTAAAAAGAATAGAATAAGGTGGATAGGGTTGAGGTCTAGAAGAAAGAAAGTGAAGACAATTAAACTAGGAAATGATAAAGCAACAGATAAAATAAGATGGTAAAAAGGGAGAGAATATTTTTAAGTAATTATTTTAAAAATAAAATAAAGATAACAGGTGAGATAAGAGAAAATATTTTAAATATTATGAAATAAAATTAAGATACCAGGTGAGATATAAAGGCATAACTGAAAATGAGCCTCTGCACGACATTCTTGAGCCCCTGGCAGAGCCCGTGGCTGCAGAGCTGAGTCCCACAGCCCAGGCCGGGAGCCGTCTCTCGAGCAGACCCAGCGGCGGTGGCCAGCCTGCCGTGGCCCTGGCCCAGCAGGCCCAGGCTTCCTACTGGATGGGTCCAGGCTCGCCAGTGCCTGGCTTTGGAAAATGGGATTCTTCCAGCTAGAACTTGAGGCTCTTGGAGAAAAGTACAGAATTAGGCTGAAAAAGTGGTTTTTAAGTAGAAGTGCTTTTTTACCACATTTTGTCCTTTTTTCCCCTTGTTGTGAAAGTAAATATGCTCATAATAGAAAACAGTTGAAGTACGGGAACAAGAAAAATCACCCATACTTTAACATAATCCAGAGTAATTGCATTTTGTTAATTTCCCTTTTGGTTATTTTGTATAATTTTTCTGTGATTATGCTCCAAGTATAATTTTATATTCTGCCTTTTTCATTAATGTATCATTAGCCTCTTCCTTGTCATTAAAATTTTTCATGACTTTTTGACGGCTGTGTGGTAATCCACATTTGGAACGTAACCCTGTTTTTGTAATATAGGACATCTGGAGTATTTACAACTTTGCTGTTACAGTGATAAGCTAATTACTTCTGTGGATGAATCACTGTCTCAATTTATGTTTATATCCTTACTATATACAGTACTCAAAAGTCTCTTATTATATTGCTTTTGAGGGTAACTATCACACTGTATCCTCACCAGCATTTAAATGTTATCATTCAGAAGTCACTTGTAATCTAATGAATCAGAAGTAAGTAGTATCTTCAAAAACTTTGTATTGCTTGCTTAATGATTGGATCAGACTTGTTTTTCATTGGGCTTATGGTTTTGTTAGGTGTTTGTTTGTGGATTTTGGTCCTTTATCTGTTTAGGTTTTAAGATTCTGAGTAATTTGTATGCCTCCTTTATGGATTAAGGGTAATAATCCTTTGTCATGTTAGTAGCTTTTTTAAAAAAAAACTTTCTTTTTTTATGCACTATTTAATTTCTATATTTCCCCCCATTCCTTTCCAGCTTAGAAAAATCCCACACACCTAGGAGAAAAGTGAATACTACTGTGGAAATTATTTAACTCACAGTATGACCAATGTGTCAGTGGGGTCAATTTTACTTTTCAAAAAACATTGATTAAGTGTTAGTTTTACTTTCATCGTCGTAGACTGATAATGTTAAGCACAGAATATCTGCATCCGGTATTCAGACCCTAAACAGTACAACACGAAAGGCTGTATTCTCTTGTAGATTTATTTTGTCTGGGGGCCTTGACTCCGCTTTCACTTTCATGCAGGAGAACATACCCACCTTCGTAGGTTTATTGATGTTACAGCTGTAAGACTGCGTTGTTCTCATTTTACAGATGAAGTGTTTAGGGGTCAGGAGCCCGGGCCAGCAGCAAACAGATCTGTGTCGGCAGCCGATGTTGTGTTATATGGAGTGAACCTGATTCTGCCCTTGATGTCACAGGACCTCTTGAAGGTAAGTGAAGAAAGGAACGCAAACGCTAAAACCGCATATGCTTGAACTCGAAGGTTCAAGATATTTCAGATACGAATACACGTCCGATTTAATTAAGGGGGCCAGTACCTACTCATCTGTTAAGTGTGTGTGGAGGTGAAGTGTTTGTGTTGCTGTTCTGTGTCCTTCACACCCATGCCTTCCCTGGAGCCCTGCACTCACTGATCCCTCAGTGTCAGGGAAAGACTGGTTCTTCTCGAACCTGAGCGCCGATGTCCGCGGTGTGGATTCCCTCATCATTTGTCGCTCAGCAACTGCAGTAAGTTTCCCGTGTAGTGTATTTCTCTGGTGCTTTCCCAGCATCATTCTCAGGCTGAGGGTTTGGGCAACAGAAGGCATTTCCCAGCCACTCCGTGGAGAAGTGGGATGGTAAGAAACCAGGGCTCATACAGCTGGTCAGGTTCCCTGCGTTCTGACTGCACTGGGCCTTGGTTTCTCTCACTGGTCGATGTCAAGGGTGTGGTGGTGATGAGGCTGCCCTTTCTTCCCCTCTGAGTACCACTGAGGTAGGGTCTCTCCTCCTGCGTTGTCAGAGGTGGGAGGTTGGAGAGGAAGAGGGGGGTGCGCAGAATCCAGGGGCAGGGCGAGGGGGAGGGGAGGGGGCAGGGCCGGGAGGGGCCTGTGCCGCTGGGGGTCGGAGTGAGAGCTGTTAGGTTCCCAGTGCGGCGTGACTGTAGGCTTGTCCCTGCTGGAGAAGTGTCTCTGCGGAAAGCAGCCAGCAGGGTGGGAAAGTTTCGGGAGCTGTGTATTGATTTGCTTTTAGGGGTTTTTTTGTCTTTTTGGTGTTTATTCATCAAATAAACCACTAGACATTTAGATGTGTATTTTCTTAAATGAGGTCAGCTGTAGATTACCTATTTTTTACCTCAGTTCTCCAGGACTATGCAACCAGGAAAAATAGATGTTGGAAGTGTGCAGGACCGAATACTCCGCTCTAATCATAATTTTAACAGTTTGTGTTACGTTCTTGTATTTTTCCAACATGCTTGAATGCAAATAAATACATTTGCAAAATGGTTTTATTCACAGGTCATTTAATAATTTGAGATTTGGCTGCTTTGTTCACTTTTTCAAGGTAAACATAGAATATCTGGAATTGGCTCTGGCTTTTGTAACTATCCAGAAGATGACTGTTTCTACTACGTGTTACTTTCATCTTAGTTACTAAAGTGTTCCTGTTCTTGTAACTCATTTTTACATTTAATTAGGTCTTTATGTTTTCTGTATCCTGTATATGTTTTAAACAAATCATTATACTTAGAAGCTTGATGGTTATTACTTTATTCCATTAATGAAAACAAGTTAGATATCATTAAACATCTAAATATTTAATATTTCTTTTTCAGTTTCCAACCCTTTGTAATCAATACTACAAATTAATCACATTTATCTGTGAGATTTTTCCTGAAAAAATACCACAGCTTCCTGAAGATCTTTTTAAAAGTCTGATGTACTCGTTGGAACTAGGAATGACGTCATATCCTTTGAGTGAACATCCTGATCGCTTGTCAGTAGGGAAAAAGAGGCTGCTAGAAGAAAAGTTTTCAAAATTCGTATTTTTTCACTTGTGGTTCAGTCTTATTTCTTTAAAAAGCAGCTATGCCTGTAGTTGCCCTACTTCTGCGTTTCTTTCATTAACGTGCCCCCTTGTCCTCCTTTCACAGACCCAGAGGCGTTCGGCCCCTGGCCCCAAAGTCACTGTCTCACGGAGCCCAGGTAGTAGTGCCACGTCTTGTTGCCGCAGCTCTGATCTTGGCCGCTTGGTTGCGTGCGTCACAGTCAGAACACACACAAACCTCCAGTCCTGGGCCCCAGACACATACGGATAATCTCGGAAACACTGGGAATCTCCCGTCCTCACCTAGCTCAGTAAAGACACACCGATGTACTCACCTTCTAGAAATAGCCATCCATTGGATAATAGCTTTAATTTTTTATCTTTTGTAAGTCAAGTGTCTCTAGTTTGTTCTTTGACCTTCGTGATCAGAATGAGTTCGGAGGTTTGCCAGCTGTGCCTGGAAGCTTTGACCCCGTTAGCTGAACAGTGTGCAAAAACACAGGAGACAGACTCGCCACTTTTCCTGGCAACACGGCACTTTCTCAAGGTGAGATGTTTGGGTGCAGTCATTGCCCGGGGGTCTTCCCTCCAGGGGGCAGTGCTGACACCTTCATCCACGAGGAGATCATGCCTTTCTGTTCACTGCAGTTTTTGGAGACCAGCTTCCTTGGATACGTTATCCTCCACGGTTATTTTGTGTTCTTGAAATTTTATGTGGTGAATATAACATGGAATTTGATAATTTGATTATTTCATACACCACAGCAAGCAATAACATCTTCACGTTATCCTTGGATTTTTAAAAAACCGTTTTCTTTACTTTTCAGATTTATTTAATAAAGAAGAATAACCTCTTTTCCCCTCTTTTTCCCTTTTGGAATGGGGAGGGGCTGGAGGCTTATACGGTCATCGTGTGTCTGTATTGAGAGGTGTTGCTGTGTACTTTCAGCTGGTGTTTGATATGCTGGTTTTGCAAAAGCACAACACGGAGATGACGACCGCGGCTGGCGAGGCGTTCTACACGCTGGTGTGCTTGCATCAGGTACTGGGCGTGCCTCCCCGGGCCCTGGCTCCGTGCACTGAGGGGATTTTCAGACAGACGGGCCGTTTGTCCCTCAGTCCTCAGAGGGTCTGTGCCTCGGTGCTTCCGCACCATCCAGTGAGGCTGTATTTCTTTTCTTTTTTATTTTTGGCTGCGTTGGGTCTTCATTGCTGCGCGCAGGCTTTCTCTAGTTGTGGCGAGCGGGGGCCACTCTTCGTCGTGGTGCGTGGGCTTCTCACTGAGGTGGCTTCTCTTGTTGCAGAGCACGGGCTCTGGGCGCGCGGGCTTCGGTAGTTGTGGGGCGTGGGCTCAGTAGTTGTGGCTCGCGGACTCTAGGGCGCAGGCTCAGTAGTTGTGGCGCACGGGCCTAGTTGCTCCGCGGCATGTGGGATCTTCCCGGACCAGGGCTCGAACCTGTGTCCCCTGCGTTGGCAGGCGGATTCTTAACCACTGGGCCACCAGGGAAATCCAAGGCTGTATTTCTTCATACTCTCAATAGCTCTTAACTTTTTATTTTGTGTTTATCTGACAAGCTGTTAATAGCAACTACTCTCCCTTCTCCACTGCTATGAACTGTCCTTTATGTCGAGCGCCGCCCTAAAGCTTGTCCTTACGCAGCTGTGCTGGGAACGAGGAATGGAGACACAGTCTCTGTCCTTGAGGAACTCACAGCTTTGCAAGGAAACACGACGGATCAACCTGGGGACCCCGACGAGTCTGCCTTCGGAAAGCATGGAAAGCCGCAGTGTGTCATTTCATAGCGCAGTCTGGAAAACTGTGGTTGGTTGGAGCCTGTAAAGCCTCTGCAGCACTCCGTGACGGGGGCTATAGCAGAAGGAGAGTTAGGCTGGCCTGCCTGTCCCTCCCTGTCCCTGTGGAGGGTGCCCGTCAGGTGTGCGAGAAGAGCCGTGTTGGGTCCTCAGCTGCCTCGGTTTCCAGTCTGTACCCCCACCCCTACTCTCCACGCACAGGCACACATCCCAGTGTGACCAAGTCATCGGCCAGAGCAGCTTTTTTTTTTTTTCTTCAGTATAGAGGCTGTAGCATTGGCTGTGACCGGTACGCAGGGTTTGATTTTATTTCCCTTCTTTTAAAAAGGGAGGATTTTGAGGAGTCTTGCATGCTACTTAAAGACCCCCTTCCTGCAGCACCTGCACCCCAGGCGGGGTGGCTCTGGGCTCATCTCTTACCTCTGCCCTGGATACTGCCTCCTGCGGATGGTGCCCTTCTTGGGGGTGGACCTCCTTGCTCCGCATACATAAGCCGTTGCTTTCTGATGTCCTTTAAAAAACCTGGGTGCACGTTGTAGACCAGGGAGCAGGGATTGGGGCTGGGCTGGCCCTGGAGGCATTGCCGTTTCTCGGGCTGGGGGCGTGGGGCGGGGGGGACTTGAGTTTATACTTACCCCTGTGTGCAGACCTGCCTCTGGGAAGGGCAGCTAGCGTGGCCCCCTGGCCCCGTGCAGGGGTGCGTGCCTTACTGCTCTTTTCCACACGGAATTAACATCTGGTTTCCCCCTTTGGGTCTATCATGACATCCCAAGAAGCTAATGAGGAAGAGTGACAGGCCTGCTTTTCTCATGAGAGCTTAGCTTGGAGAGCTGCCCTGGTTCCGTTCCCCTTAACCCCACACCCTCTCCTCTGTGTAAGGCTTAACATGCAGGGCAGTAAAACCAGGAAAACTTCAGCCACGCCCTACTGTTCTGTCGCTGAGCCCCTTCCTCAGGGAGCCCCTCCGCACAGCGCTCCCTTCCGCCCCTCGCCCCCTCCCACGCAGCCCCCGTCTGCACGTGTGCGCATCTGCTGTGTCGTGGCTGCCGCCGTGTGGGCAAGACGTCTGCGTAAACCTCCAGGAAATTTGAGAGTCAGCTTGCAGACTTAGGGCCTGAGAGTCTACCATAAATCTGTCGTACTAAGAATCTATCATAAAATGCGAAAAAAAAAAAAGTGCTTTGAAAACACAGAAGGAAGAGGCAACGTGACAAGGTAGGTGATTGTATGGGTTCTGGAGCCGCACGGCCGGTTCTTGCTCAGAGGCCTGTGCTCTTGGGTAGGTTATGTCATCTCGCTGTGTGGAAGAACTTTGGTGTGTAAGACAGGGATATAAACTATATCTTCCTCACACGGTTGTTATAAAACAGTGAGTTACTAATGGAAAAGCTTGGAGCAGTACCTAGATGACAGTACACTTTTAGTAAATGTTAAATATTAAAAAGAGCTGTCAGACCCTGCCCTTTGGACCCCCATAGCCCACTAATTTGTATTTCGTGTGGTATTTGAGGAAGGTGCGTGTTCTTATGTATACTTATCTCTTCAACAGGCGGAATATTCTGAACTGGTTGAAACATTACTGTCAAGTCAGCAAGACCCAGTTATTTACCAGAGATTAGCAGACGCCTTCAACAAGCTCACTGCAAGCAGCACGCCCCCTGTGCTGGACCGGAAGCAGAAGATGGCCTTCCTGAAGAGTTTAGAAGAGTTTATGGCAAATGTTGGTGGTCTCCTTTGTGTAAAATAAACACCAGAGCTTTATGCTGAATCAGATCCTTCCTGCAAAGTGCACTGAATTGCTAACAGTTGACTTGAGTCTTGTCCTTTTTGTCAGTTCGTTGGCCGTTTGGATTTTGGGAGCCTGGCAGGGCACTGTGTGGTGCAGGGAAGCATTAGCCTCAGTCCGTCGTAGGTCTTGTAGCTTTTGAATGGTGATTTCAGATTCTCAAAACGAAATTCCACATATGTGCAAAGAGATATGGGCACCATGAAATACGTATTCAGTGCCTTTTCCCTCTTTATCAAAGCATTAGGTGGCTGCCCCAAGTTTAGCGTTTTCATTGTCAGATACCAGCTGGATAGCTGCTCATCTGCACCACTGAGGAGCTGGTTGAAAAGACAGATTCTTGGGCCCACCTGCAGACAGACCCTCAGAGTCTGCATTTGTCTGTTGCACCTCGGATTCTCGGTTTTAATAAGCTCCTCTCCTCTGCCACCCCTGCAGCTTTCAGTCAGTGCAGAAGACCCTGAAAGCTTTTGAGAGGTGTGTGCTTTCCCAGCCCTCCCTTTGATGAGGAGGAGGTGATCCGGCAGGGGGAAGGGCACCGCCAGCTGTTTGTGGCTTCTTGTTACCACGCTCTCCCTGTCTGTCTTGTGTCACAGCAGCCTGGTAATTGTAGGTTTTGTGAATCTACTCTGATGCCTGAACTTGAGGAGGAAAATACATGTATATTTTTGTTCCATAAGAAGAACTTTAGGAACTGTAGCCATTTCATTGCCTTAATTTTAAGAAGAAATCACAAAAAGCAGATTTGTTTTAGTAAGAAATCAAGTCTTGACGCTTCAGAGTCGGTTTAGGGTGTTAGCTGCTGTGAACGTGGGGCCCTTTTGATTGTGTGTATTTATGTGGTTTTATGGGTGAAATGAAAGGCTCATTCAGATGTAGTCTAACTTTCTGAGTATGTTTCTGTCCAGCCACGTAGCCCATGGCTAATAATCTGCTCTGAATGGCTTGCTTAAGCAATAACTGTTTTAAAGGATGTGAATTACTGAGTCATACAGACTCTTACACGTTGGGGCATTAGGGCAGTAATTATTCTAGAGTGGGTATTACACTCATTTCACAGGAGCCAACGTAAATTTAATTTAAGAGATTAAAAAATTCGCTTTAGATCCTCTAGTTTGATTTTTCTAATCAGGATTTTTGTACTGCTGCCATGCTCCCCTTAACTCTGTGTGCCAGCTTAAATTATGGAGACAAAAGCTAACTTATAAACACCAGGCATGTGACACTGTGCCCACTGCCGTGTCAGAATCACACAGCACGGTGACAGAGGACCCTGGTGCAGGCGCGTTCTGAAACGGCGCCTCCGAGGGGCGGGCTTTCTCATCCCGTCCTTAACATCGTGTGCTCGACTGACCTCCGAATGTGGTGTTAATACCTGGACTGCACAGAGTGGATGCGCCTTCCCATGCACTGCTGCACAACGGTGAGGGTAGCTCTGTGCTCTTGGCAGTTACAGTTAACCAGACGGAGCATCTGAATTCCATTCAGCCTGGGCAGGTGCCGCTGGACGCAGATGAAAGCAAAGCCTAGAGCCACAGCTTTTTGAGGAACATTTCTCTTAATTCGATCACCATCGAGTAACAAGTGAGGTGGAGCAAAAAGTCTTAAAAGACATCTAGGGCAAAACTAGTATCACTCTTTCTGAAGTGTACGTATTATCGTGGTCTTAAACGTACTTTGGACGGTGCATTTATTTTTAGATCTCTTCGTCTTTCCCTTAAAGAACTTGAAGTCAGAGGCAGCGGTAGTCACTTTGTTTGCATTGTTTCTGGTGTTTCATGTTTCCCAGCTCCCTCGCGCCCAGCAGTTTGTGAGCTAAATATGTCCCTGTCCCTTTGCCTAAGGGCACCAAGACACGCAGCCGACTGGATTGGTCCACTGACTGCGACAAAACTATAATCAAGTTGTTACTGAAAATAAAGATGAGTAGGAAAGGAATGCCATGGTAAACAAAAAGGGCATCTGTATTTAATATCTTTTATCTAGACAGATATATTTGCTGTTTGCCCAGATTTTATTACAGTCCTGCATTTTCATTAGACCACTTTTAATTGAAACAAGATTTTCTTCAGATTGGACCAAATAATACATAAGATACCATCAGAACGTTGGTTAGTGGCAAACTGGAAGGAAACGCCACCACCATTTTTAGGTAGTGGGAAAGGCCACTTAATTGCAACAGCCAGGCTCTTTTATCAGTTGTTCGCATATATGTTTTCCTGATTGGATATTTGTTTAGTTTGGGGCTTTTGTTTTATTTTGTCGAGTTTTGTCTTCAGCTATGTTTGTTGGCTTTTCAGTTTTGGGGGGTTTTGTTTTAATGCTCTTGGCCCAGTGGGTGTCAAGAATACTGGCTTAATTCTAGTAAATTGATTTTTATTGCTAAAACTGTTGTGAAAGGAGTTTTAAAAACAAAAACATTATTTGTGCCCCTTTTTATGTATGTTAAAGGGACACTGTTGAGTATTTGGTTTTTTATAATGCTGTGTTTTATAAACTTTCTCTCATTCATACACAGTATCCTATCACCTCCATTTTCAGTTCAGTTTTTGCTTGATTTTATTTTCCTTGGCCCTTTTATTTCTGAAGGCACAGTCTCTGCAGGCTTTGTACCTTCGCAGTTTGTATTTGTGTGGCAGCACCTGTAACTAATTCTTGTAGCTCTGTTTGAAGGATTGGTTTGCGTTTGTGGTCCTGGATGGGTGGCTGCCTGGGGGGTAGGCCACCTGAGACAGTATCTGAGAGTGTCCTTGCTGTCTCTCCATCTGTTGGGAGACAGTGGCATGTAACCATCACTGCAGTGACTTTTCAACAGTGTGACCTTTTATGTAAAACAACTTTGCAGTTTTTTTCAAACTGGTTTTAAGAATTTAGTCTTACTTCGTTGTAAACCGTGTTTCTAATATATTACATTACTCTGTTCAGAGGAGATGGTTACGACTATTTTTTCACAGTTTGCATTTCAAACCCAAACACCTCTGTGATGCTTACTCCAGTCAGCATTATTTAACTTCCCTTACTGTCTTTGGTTGAACTTTCTCTTTTACCAAAAATGTCAAGTCTTCGTATTTATCCTATCACCATATTTCCCATTTCTGTTAATACTTGTATGGAACCCCTCAAGTATTGAAGGGAACAAGTTGTCAATTTCAAGGATTTCAAGTTTGAGTATCTTAATTTACAGTGTCAGTTGGACCCTTAAAATACTGTTTTTGTCTGTTAACAATTTTACTTCTTTCTGTTTGCCACCTCTGTCATTAGAGGTGTTGTCATTAGACCTTAGTAAGTTAGCTGTCTCTGACAGATGATTATCGTTATTAGCTCCTGAATAAAATATTAACTGTTTAGAAACCTCAGTACTTCTTAGGGGTTTTTCAAAACCAGAGAATAAGGCACTGATTTGGATATGAGTTCTTAACATTATAATTTTCTGTAAATTCCTCTATAAAACAACATAGCTGATTTGAGGATGTAATAATGTTTTAAATTATTTTAAAATGTAGGTGGATATTCTCTGACTTGGTAACTATATTCTGAAAACACTGCATCTAAGAATTCTTGAAAAATTGATTTTCTAAAATCTTAAAATGTCCAACTTAGGTATATTGCTGAGCTCAAATTAATTTGCAGTGAGTGCCATGGTTCACGTTGAACTTTAAACATTTTAATTTAGATGTAAGAAATGTGAAGTATTCCTGATTGATTATAATGGGAACCCATGACATATTTAGCCAAAGACTGTATTTGGTTCAGGTAAAGGTAAAAGCTTAATAATGGGCATCCATTCTGTTCTAAAGAGGATGGATGAGGTGATGGGTTTCTGGCCCCTAGCTCTGTACACGCAGTCTACAGTTGTAAAGGCGGAAGGAAACGTAGTGACGGGGAGGCCCGTGTGTTAGCCCCCCGAGGCTCACACTGCAAACCATCTTTGTCCCCCTCGCCCTCTGTGGTTTCCTCTTCGCCTGGTCCCAGACTTCCCAGCAGTGGAGAGATTTTGTTTTGGGGTTTTCTTTTAAGTCTGTTTTCTTAGGCCTCTCAGCTCTTAGGAGCTGTCAGAATGTACTAATAGCTAATTTTCCTAGTCTGACATTCAGCACTGCATCTGCACTATGTACCTAACGGGGATGTGACCTCAAGTGTGTCCTGAGCCCAGGCTACCTGGTGTGGTATCTTTTACCACATACAATTATTGACAGATTGCAAAGGTTGGTATTGTGATTTGGTTCTCTGTACAAAGGAAAAGGCTCCATGCAGTGAGTTTCTGGTTTAATGGTCACAAAATGTTAGCACTGCTACCATTCAGCACGTGTAAAATTTTTTAAATTTATAAATATTAAAATTTTAAACTTCTACTGACGTTTCAGTTTTTTTAAGAGACCCAGGGATGAGTATACTGTTTAAATATTTACCTCTATTAACATTATTAATAAAGGTATAAAGTTGCATTTAATTTTTCAAAAGATGCTACAATACAATTTTAGGAAATAAGGCCATGTACTGAGCCAGTTACAAGCTGAATATAAAATTGATAAAATTTTATTTGTATTTTTTAATCCATAAATGGGAGTTAAAATATGTCTTTTCACTAAATATTTTTATGACATTTTTGTTTTGACCATGTGTGATTTGTTCATGGGTGTCTAGCTAGACTATTGTATGAAACTTATTTGAATGGTGCTAGTTCATTTACCAGCCTAGGGTGACTGACACTAGGGACTTTACACAATCAGAATAATTTAAAATAAAAAACATGAGGACATATCTGCACAGGTAAAATAGGGATTTGCATTACCTTCTGGGAGAACACCCAACCCTAATAGAATCTCCAGAATTCAGAAAGAAAATCGAAGTTTTGTTTATATTCTGTAATATTGAGCATATTTATTTTTATCTCAGCTCACAATCTTAGAAACAATTTCAGAGTTATTAGTTAAATCATTGGATTTGGGGCATATTTGTAGTAAATGTAGTTTGGGTCATTCTTTTTGGCCTTTCAGGGAAAGTGGAAAAGTACCATTCTGCTGTGTGTCAGACAGACTTTCCTTTTTACCTAATTCTAAATCTTGTAAACATATGCAGTGAAAAGTTAATTTTTTTAAGGAAGAAAATGCGTTTTGAAAATATATTTATTTTAAACTTTATATTGCTTGGAATGTTCATTGATTTGTAATGGTATTTCTTAGGTTATATTGAGATCTGATTCCACTCCAAGGGTGGATAAAGAACCATTAGGCTGTTTAGGCACTAAGTAGAGCTCATTCATTTTCAAGGGGGGAGCCTTAGGCCCAGGCCGATCACCTTTCATTGGAGGGAGCTGTAGATGATTGTAGAGGCCCCAGATATAGAAATCTGGTATTGTTTCTTAAAAGACATCTTTAAAATATTGGTGCTCTCTAAAAATAGTCTGTTTATATTGAGTGGTTTATGAATGATGACTTTGGTGCATTAATTAGATTGTGAAACATTTTTGTTTGTTTCTTAAACATAGGATCGTGCATTCTTTGTAATCTCGAATGGCAGTTCTTTTAAAACTAAGTGGAGGGCTTCCCTGGTGGCGCAGTGGTTGAGAGTCCGCCTGCGGATGCAGGGGACGCGGGTTCGTGCCCCGGTCCGGGAAGATCCCACGTGCCGCGGAGCGGCTGGGCCCGTGAGCCACGGCCGCTGAGCCTGCGCGTCCGGAGCCTGTGCTCCACAACGGGAGAGGCCACAGCGGTGAGAGGCCCGCGTACCGCAAAAAAAAAAAAAAAAAAAAAAAAAAACTAAATGGAAGCAAAGGGCATATTTGGTGCTATTTAGGAGAAAATCTTTTGCTTGGAGTCTCCATACAATACTAATGGTAGCATACTCTGTCGGTTCTAGCACATAAATCAACATGCTGCTGAACTCTTGCAGTGTAAATTATTTTATCTAGCAAGAGAGTGAACTGTGGTTAAGTCACTGATGCTTCCCAGAACTGATAAATGAAAAAAAAAAAAAAAAAAACAAAACTGAAGCAAAGAGAGTTTATTTTTTATTTAAAAAAAATTTTTGGCTGTGCCACGCAGCATGTGGGATCTTGGTTCCCCGACCAGGGATCGAACCCACACCCCCTGCATTGGAAGTGCAGAATCTTAACCACTGGACCTCCAGGGAAGTCCTGCAGAGAGTTTAAACAGGGATGTGCTAAGTATTTTTATTCCCATAGTAGTTAGCAGTTTTGTTTTTAAGTTTTGATAGTGTTCACTACTGATTACTTTGCCAGGTCAGTTTTCAAGTATTCCTTTTAGTAAGCTCCAAATCTTAGGCTGCAGTTTTGCAGCTCATAACTGCACTGCCCTGGATGGTCCTTTCTGAGGACTGACTTGGTAAAGCTGTTTGAACTGGCAGAGTACAGGGCAGAGGCAGGGAGACCTAGATTCAGTTCACAGCTACGCTACTTAGGGTTTACATGGATTTCCACAGTCTGCCATCTTATCGTAGGACCAGAAGTGTTGTTAATTCCCAAAGAACAAATTTAAAGCACAGTGATGGATAAAATAAAATAGTAGATGCTCAATCAATTCCATTCTGTTTAAAGATCATTGATAAGAACACATTTTGCTCCATTAGATAAATGTTGTCCTAACACAAAGTCTGACACCTGATAGTCATTCACTCTGGTGGTACTACGATAGAGTTAACTGTATTATTTACTGCATCTTCTTTTCTAAATGAGAGAATTGATCTATTTAAGTCAGTGGTTTCAGTTTCTGTTGAATATGCTCGTATTATTCCCACAACAAAAAGTCCTAATAGTGATTCTCAAAATAAGTTTCATGCACCACTAATTCTTTATAACTTAGCTGTTACCAAGTAATTGGAGAAATAAAACTAGTTTCTTTACTGTGTGAAGTTAAATGCTTTACTGCACAAGTGCACGTTGGGAGGCTCTAGAGGAAGATCTTAATCCGACTTTACTTACGTAGTGGCCTCTTCACAAAGCACCTTAGGGGACTAGACTTCTAGGGACTATCCTTTGCAACATACTTAGGTTAATTTGAGTAATTTGGTAATAAATCACTAAAAAAAAGGAGGAAAAACCTGAATCTGTGTTCTTGTAAGTATAGGTTATACTAGTTATTTTTTAAAAGGAAAACCGAGTCTCGCTCCATCTCTATCTTAAGAGGTCTTTCCAGAGTAATCGCCATTTCTTTTATGCCCCGTTTCTGAAGAGTAGCATGACGAACAAAAATCACTTCTGAATACACAAAAGGAGTAATTCCTGAATTAAGGTTGATTTGAACTTGCCTGTCAAGTCCAGTTTACTGGACAAGTAATTTCCCATTTATTTACTTACTTAACCTCACGGCTTGTGGGATCTCAGTTCCCCATCCAGGGATTGAACCCCGGCCCTCAGCAGTGAAAGCGTGGAGTCCTAACCACTGGACCGCCAGGGAATTCCTGTAATTTCCCCTTTATTTCAATGATGATAAAATTGCCTCTTAATATTTTAAATTTTTTATGATTTGCAAAAACCGTTAAATTACATTGCAAAAGTTTCATCTGGAAGATTCTGATCTTCAAGTACTACGGTGACATGCTGTCTGAGCAGTCAGCACTATTGGTGGAGGTGTAACTATTTGAACTTCCTGACAGTTATGGTCACTTTAATTATAAAAACAACATAGTAATACACATTACATGCAGATAACTATTGTGTCACATGATATGAAAGCAACTGAAACTTTGAAAGCTTAAAATAGATCTGTTTCAAACCAAAAATAATTTGCTTTAACATAAGCCTTTCTGGTAAGCCAAGGCAGTTTCCTATGTATGGAACACTACCTCTGTAAAAAATATATTGCCATAAAAGTTGGTTGTTTCTCGGTTCATGTTGTTGCTTTCTTTTAGCTTGTTGTGTATGTTTTCTTTCCTGCTCCTTTGCTAATAAGTTACAGCTGGTTTTGAAATACCTGGCTTAGTGGCGTTGTCATCAAAGCAATCAAAGGAAAAAAAAAAAAGCATGGATTGCTATAAGCCTGGAAACAGTATTTAAAATGGAAATTATGGTACTGCCAAAGTTGTAAACCTGTTTTTTCATTTATATCCTTACCGTATACCAGAAAGGATGTAAAGCTATTCAGAGTTTAACTTACCAAGATCATAGACTTGGTAAGGAAAGGAAGGTAGGAACATAATACAGATAGACAGCCTTGGAGAATGGAAAGTAAATACATCACTTAAAATTGGTAACTGCCAGGGTGGAAGGGAGCCTTCCTTTCCGTGTGCAGGTGCTGTGTTGGGTGCCTCAGAGCACGCCTGCGAGCGCACTCCTCCCTGGAGGCTCTGAAAGACTGAGCCAGTGGGCTGGCCAAACACCATCCTACGTTTGGGTCATTTCCATAGAAATTGTCGTGGCTTCATAATGAGACTATTTGCTGGATTAGTAGCTGGTCTTATTTCAGCGCGGAGACAGCGCGTGCGTCTTCGGTTCAGGCGGATCTCGCCCTTTTCATAGCAAACCCCAGCGTGACAGGTGCAGGAGCTGGTCTCACCTTCACCACGTCAGGTTTGGGAAGGGAGAGCACACCGCGAAGGAAGTCATGCGCAGGGTTTTAAAGTTTTTTTTCTAATGCTGTCTTTACTATAAAGCTTCAGGTTAATGTCTGAATTTCTCGATTAGACGGAGGAGACGGAGCAAGACAGAGCCTTAATGTCTGTGAAACGTACAAGCGTATCGAGTGCAAAAGAGCCAGGTCCCTTGGTATGCGTTTGACCTGAAGGAAATCTAGTTAAAACCTAAAGTACCTTTTATTGCTTCCACGAGAAGCACCTGCTGAGCCCGGCGCCTCCCAGCACGAGGCGGTCTAGCGACTGACGCGGGACCCAACCGCCTGCCGGAAGCGCCCGACTGGGCGGTATACGCGTGCGCGGAGCCAGCCACCCCGCCCACGCCCCGGGCCTGCTGGTTACTGCGCATGCGCGGGCGCGGCCCCCCGCCCACGCTTCCGGCCTGGCGGGACGATGTGCGCACGTGCAGACGCAGTCGGCTGTCCGGGCCAGCGAGGGGAGGCGGCGGCGCGCGCACGGAGGCGAGTGGGGCGCGTTGGTGAGTAACCCTTGCAGCCGCCGCGCTCCTGTGTTCGGGTTTCTGCTCCTTCGGGTTTCCCAGCGCAGCCTGGGGGCAGCGGCTGTAGTTAGCGGGGCCGGGGCGGGAGGGAGCTGAGGAGGGTCAGCCCCGGCTGGCGGGGGCGGGGCGGAGGGTCTGCCGCCTCCCGTCGTCTCAGGGCGGCCGCAGGGGCTGAGGCGTCTCGGCCGGGCAGAGGGGGCGGGGCGGGCCCGAGGGCTCGTGCGCGTCGAGCCGCGCTTCAGGCAGGTGGATTTCACCCCCGTGTCTCAGTTGTAAAATAACAGGGTAGAGTTTTCGAAGGCGGGAGGGCAGGCGCCGTCCGGGGCGGGTGACCACGCGGACCGCCCGGGCAGTTGCGCCGGGTCACTCGGGAGGCCCCCGCGCCCCGCCCCACCCCCTCCTGCGCGGCCCCGGGGTGGCCGTGGCCGGGAGACGCTGTGTGCGTGGTGTGGGCAGGAGGGAGCGGCCGGCCGTAAGCCTGACACGTGGAAGTAGGCTTGTGTGCGTTTGAAATGTGCTTGGCCTAAGGTTGCCTCTCGCGGGAGGGTCGCCTTGGTTTCGTGGAGTTGTTCACGGCAACGCAGGGTAGCCCACTCCTCTCTGCTGACGCAGCTCCTTGACGTGCAGCCTTCGCGCGTGCTGTCCGCCTGCACTCCCCCGTCCGCATCCTTGCCTGTCCCTCAAGGCCCAGGTACGAGCTACCTGCTGCTTCTCTCCGCCCTCCACCCGCACGCGCTGCTCGTTCTGCTCTCAGGGCACTAAGCGGTGCCCCTCGGATAGAGGGCTCGCCACGTTGCCACACTCAGCTGCCTCCTGTGCGTCCTTCTGCCGAGAGCAGGGTCTCAGCCCTAGCGCTGGTGACTTTGGGGCCGGGGAGTTCTTTGCTGTGGAGGGTGATTCTCTAAATCGTACGGTATTTACCAGCATCCCTGGCCCCTACGCGCTAGATGCCAGCGCACCCTCCGCAGAGAACCACTGAGCTGCAGTAGCAGCCACATGAGGCTTAGCATCCGTTTAATAGCAGTGTAGCACAGCACTTCCCAACTCTTCTTTTCTCCTTTTTTTTCTTTTTTTGGCTGCGCCAGGCTGCTTTCAGGATCTTAATTCCCCAACCAGATCTTGAACCGGCCCCTGGGCAGTGAAAGCATGGAGTCCTCATAACCAGCGGACTGCCAGGGAATGCCCTTCCCAACTACTTTTGGACTTGAGAATCTCACAGCAGTTTCACAGGCCCACGTAGAAAAATTTTTAAAGATGCTAAAGATATGGTAAAGTAGTGACTTAAGTTTAAAAAATTTACTGTATTACAACTAAAGTTAATTTAGAAGTTAGTAATGTTTATTATATAAACAGATTTTAATTTTTCCCACTTGTGATGCTCTCATGAACTCAAATAATGTATGAAACAATGTATGATTGCTAACATTTGCGATTCATGTCTCTTCATTGAGCGTTTCTTAACCGTAATCCAAAATATATTTTATTCCTATTGTTTGTTTTCTCCCTGCCTCACTAGAATGTAAGTGCCAAGAGGACAGGGACTTGGATTCCCATCACCAAGAATAGTGCTAGTGCAAGGTAGTGCCTTGGTAAATGATTATCAGCTTTAAAAATAAACTTTTAGGGCTAAATTCATACTAAAATACAGATTGAAATTTAATTGCTTTTTACAGCCACAGAAGTAGGCAGTTTTCTTAAATTGCTCTTTGGAACTTTTTTTTTTATGGTTTTCATGTGTTATTTCTAAATAATTAGCTAACAGATTTCAAGTTGCAAATTGAAAACCTTTCTCCACAAATGCAGCTGTGGAAAGTGTTTAGTACTAATAAATAAAAATTCAGATATTCCTGTCTGTATGAAGGATATACACGTATATGTGTATATATGAACGTATATGGACACACACACATATTTTTTTTTGTCCTTCAACTCTTCTAGACAGTATTGTGGGGCAGCTTGGATCAGGAATCGGTTGTACACTTCAAATTTCTCAGGAGACACTGGGTTTTAATATTTGCCTGATTCTGACTCTTGAAATACAGGACTAAAATGAAGCCTCTTAGTACTTTGCAGATAAGTTTGCTGTGTTCTCAGACCTTCTCAGCTCAGCATTGCACACACTAATAATTCTCCCTTCTTCTGGGACTCCAGCGGTGCGTTTGTTGGACCACTTGAAGGTGTACCCCATCTCTGCTGATATCTCCATTTTGTTCATACATTGTTTTCTTAATGTTCTCCACATCTTTTAGTTCTTTTAGCATCTTTAAGACTGTCTTGCCATCTCATCTTTTTCAGGGATGGTTTCTGTTGGTTTACTTTTTTCCTTTGAATGGGCCATACATTCCTGTTTCTTTGTATGCCTTGTGATTTTTTTGTGGAAAACGCTGGAAATCAGATTCTCCCCCTTCCCCAGGATTTGCTTTTTTTGTCGTTCTGTTGTTGTTGCTATTATTGTAGGCTGTTTTTGTGCCAAGGATCAGCCTGAGGAAACTTAAGGTCTTTCTAAGCCTACATCTTTTCCTGGGCATGCATAGTGACCTTCTAAATTCCTCCATATATTCAGTTGCTATTTATAATGGTCTAGTCCTTAAATGTGTGGCCCCCAAAAGGGGGAAAAGAGAAAAATGGAATCAGGGGAGGTGCTGGCACTTTAAATCCCCTCAAAGTTGCTTCTGTTGGAGGGGGGAAGTGCTAACAACAATATGAGCCTTGCAGCGATGGCTGCCTGACTCTGTCTTTGCCTCCATGATTAGAAGTAGCTGTCAACGATCAGAATACAGATCCCCATTATTTGAAGGGCAGGGTCCTTATTGCCCACCTTGCTCCCACAGGCTGCATACAGGCTGCTCCTGGAGCTGTTGAAATTGTGTGTTCTCAGACTTTATTACGTTTGTCTACTTGGCATCCATTAATTACAGGGCCAAAGTAATGGCCCTATAATTCCTTACACCTTCTCCGCACGTTAGCTCTTATGGGCACGTGAAAGTCGTATCACAGACCTCCCAAACCACACATTATAGAATGTGTGTTTTCCCTTCCTGCCCACTGTCTTAACAATAAAGACACTGTCCCAGTTCTCTCTCTGCTTCCTTGTTCCTGCATATGACAGGTTTCATGTGGTCCTTTGCGATGTGCTGTGCCTCTCAGTTCCTGGGGAACTGTGAATAACAAACTCCTCTTTCAGTGGCATTGACCTCTCCATATCCTCATTCAGCTGTATAAATTAATCCCTGAGCACAAAACAGGTATTTGTGCACACCTTCCTGAGGCAGAAATGAGGAGTGAGGGATGGGTAGCCACTGCCGAGTTAAGTGCCCAAATTGAATGAAATTAACCAAATTTTAAGTCTTCCCCTGGGAGTTGCAAGCCTTTGAATAGACTCTAGGGATCCAAGATAGTTACATCAGATAGATTTTGCCAGTAAAATTATCTAGGTATGGAGACAGTCTTCCCAGAACCTTCTCATAACCTTTATACACACTCTCTCAGCATTCATTCCCATTGATACCACCTTGATGGTGTCAACCTTCAGAACAGTCTCACCTCTCTGACCACTTTATTTTGAGGCTGTAAAATGATAGATCTGCTATATCTGCATTTTGTCTAAAAAGTGATAATAGTGATAACTATTTTATCAAATCTCAAGAAAACATGCTGACAATTAAATTTACACTCATTTTAAAGTCATTTGTTAAAGTAATTTTTTAAAATGTGTATCTTAAAGTCTGTGAATGTGTCAGTCAGTCAGTCCTGCTCCATGCAGATGGCATCCACCGTGCTCCATGCAGAGTTTCCTGTCACACTTCATCGTATTCCCTTTAATTACTGATTTCCTGTGCTCCAGTTTCACTCATTCCCTCTTCTGCCAATTCACTTTTTGTAGACAGTCATATGAAGGTACTAAACTGTCTTATTTAGTGGTTACAACAGATAACGTATTATTAGTCGTATACTTACAACTTCAGGGAGTACTGAAGGTAATATTTGTGTTCTCGTTGTGTGCCAAGGACTATTAGGCACTTTATAGATAGTAACTCATCTAACTCAAAATAACCCTCCTAAGTAGCTGTTTGTTAATATTTGTCCATTTTATAGATGAGAAAATTGAGGCATAGAGGGGTTAAATACTTGCTCCAAGCTATACAGTTAGTAAGTGGCAAAGCCATGATTTAAGCCTAGGTAATTTGGCTCCAGAGGCCATGCTCTTAATCCTGTATCGTGTTTTTCTGAATGTCTAAATAATAGCAGAAATACTTTTTCACAATCACTATAAAAAATGTTATCAAGTATCTGCTTCAAGTAAGAGTTGTTTATATGATCTAGTCCGGTAAAGTATTAGAACATCTACATCTTGAGATGGGTGTGTGCACAAATTACAGATAGTTTACAATGAAAAATTTCAAACATTTAAAATGACAGCCTGTAGTAAGAAGTTTTGTATCATGATACATGACCCTGTACACACGTGTATTTTTTGCTAAAACATTTCACAAAGCAATACTTAACTTCTACTATAAGCCATATACTTCGATACAATTTCTTCTATTAAAAAAAATGCTGGGGCTTCCCTGGTGGTGCAGTGGTTGAGAGTCCGCCTGCCGATGCAGGGGACACGGGTTCGTGCCCCGGTCCGGGAAGATGCCACATGCCGCGGAGCGGCTGGGCCCGTGAGCCATGGCTGCTGAGCCTGCGTGTCCGGGGCCTGTGCTCCGCGCGGCGGGAGGGGCCACAGCAGTGAGGCCTGCATACCGCAAAAAAAAAAAAAAAAAAAAATGCTGATGTTGTCCTACTATACTGACTTCATAACTTAAGGGCGATCATTATACGGTGTGAAAAAGATGGATAGAAGAATAGATGAGTTGTTCCATGAGATTTATTCTTAGTTCTTTCAAAATGCTTAGTACCCTGGGGTGGCATCAAACTGTTCGGAAGCCATTTCAGGCACTTTTTACTTACATAATCAAGTCCACGGGTCTCCGCAGGTATGTAATAAACATTTAAAAAATTATGTGTATCCTCACTCCCAGAGGTAACCACCATCTTTAATCTTCAGTTTTTCATTAACTTGCATTTATCTTCATGTTTCTGAACTTCATTGAAATAGAATTATTTATACTATATGTATATATATGTATATACTATATGTATTCTTCTGTAACTTAGTGACTTACATGTTCTTGAGATTCATTCTTGTTAGCATATATATGGCTGTAGTTAATTATTTTTTACTGTTGTGAACTTCCACTTGGAGTAACAAGGGCTAAATTTCCCCTCCCATCTGATATAACTAAAAAACAACAACAAAAACCAGATAAAATATGTGGAAAAAATGTCTTTGAAAATATTGGCCACAAGACTACAAAGGGCAGTGGTCCCTGGAAGAGGGGAACAAACAAAACGAGCCTGATGATTGCCCCATCTTACTGCCTGAGAGAGTTTTCAGACTGCTGTGCAGGGGAGGGAAACCCAGACAGAATCCAGAGACCTCTCTGAATTGAGGAAATAGTCCATAGATCCTGGGGAAGCCAAATGGGGCCAGAGTGCAAGGCAGAGTGCCCTACCAGAGAAAGAACCCTAGAGAACTGCAGAGGGACCTCCTTGAGAAACTACCTGAGGCTAGAGAAAACAAATACCTGAAAGGATTTGAAGGAACAGAACTCACTCAAGACTGGGAATAGTGACTGTTTCCACCAGCTGTACTGAAAAACCTCATAATTCATGGGGCGTTGGATAAAGTACTTAGAAATATTGCTATTTCGCTACAGTGGTGAGCAGTAATTAGTGCTAGACTAACTGCTGTTCTCCTCTCTACTAACAGTCTTAAAAGCAAGATCCGAAAGGATAAAATTGTTTCCAAGTAACTTTACTGTGTCCCAATACAAGTCTCAAGAATACTTATATTTATAAATACTAATTTATGTTTATAAATATACTTATAGGAGTATAAAAATATCTACCATCCAACAAGTTACATTTCATAATATCTAGCATTCAATAAAAAAAAAGTTAACCAACCATGCAAAGAAGAAAATATAACCCATAATGAGGAGAAAATCAATTGGTTGAAACTGACCCAGAACAGACACAGATGTTATAACTAGTAGACAAGGACAATGAACAGTTATAACTGTATTCTGCACATTCAGAAAGCTAGAGGAAAGACCGAACATGTTAGTAGAAATACGAAAGAAAGATTGGGTTGGCCAAGTGCCTTTGGGTTTTAAGTAAAAGATACATTTTTCATTTTCACCAAGAACTTTATTGAAAAACGTATTCACCGTTTTGTTCCACTACCTTCTGCCATTTTTCAGGCAACTTCATCATAATTCCATCTTCCCAAAAGGCCTTTTTAACAAAGAACTGTTCCAGGTGGCTTTTACAGTCTTACAGGGAACTGAAGTTTCTTCCATTAAGAGAATTTTGTAAAGACCAAAACATGGAAATCCAAAGGTGCAATGTCTGGTGAATACGGAGGATGAATCAGAACTTCTCAGCCGGAATTTCCCTGGTAGTTCAGTGGTTAAGACTCTGTGCTCCCAATGCAGGGGGCCCGGGTTCGATCCCAGGTCAGGGAACTAGATCCCACATGCATGCTGCAACTGAGACCTGGTGCAGCCAAATAGATAAATATATATTTTTTAATTAATTAATTTTTGGCTGCATTGGGTCTTCGTTGCTGCGCGCAGGCTTTCTCTAGTTTGTGCTCCCAATGCAGGGGGCCCGGGTTCGATCCCAGGTCAGGGAACTAGATCCCACATGCATGCTGCAACTAAGACCTGGTGCAGCCAAATAAATAAGTATATATTTTTTAATTAATTAATTTTTGGCTGCATTGGGTCTTCGTTGCTGCGCGCAGGCTTTCTCTAGTTGCGGTGAGCGGGGGCTTCTCTTCATTGTGGTGCATGGGCTTCTCATTGCAGTGGCTTCTCTTGTTGCAGAGCACAGGCTCTAGGCGCGCGGGCCTCAGTAGTCGTGGCTCGTGGGCTCTAGAGCGCAGGCTCAGTAGTTGTGGCACATGGGCTTAGTTCTTCCGCGGCATGTGGGATCTTCCTGGACCGGGGCTTGAACCCACGTCCCCTGCATTGGCAGGTGGATTCTTAACCACTGTACTGCCAGCGAAGTCCCATAAATAAATATTCTTTAAAAAATAAAAAATAAAAAGAACTTCCCAGCCAAGCTGTAACAGTTTTTGCCTGATCATCAAGGAAACATGCTGTCTTGAGTTACCCTGATGGAAGATTATGCGTTTTGTTGGCTAATTCCGAACACTTTTTGGTGAATGCTGCTTTCAGTTGGTCTAATTGGAAGCAGTACTTGTTGGAATTAATCGTTTGGTTTTTCCAGAAGGAGCTCATAATAGAGGGCTCCCTTCCAATCCCACCATATACACAACATCACCTTCTTTGGATGAAGACTGGCCTTTGGTGTCGTTGGTGGTGGCTCGTTTTGCTTGCCCCGTGGTTTCTTCCAATAGTACAGTATCCACTTTCCATCGCTCATCACAAATTTGTTTTAAAAATGGAACCTTTTTTTGTGTGTGTGTGTGCAGTACGCAGGCCTCTCTCTCACTGTTGTGGCCTCTCCTGTTGCGGAGCACAGGCTCCGGACGCGCAGGCTCAGCGGCCACGGCTCACAGGCCCAGCCGCTCCGCGGCACGTGGGATCTTCCCGGACCGGGGCACGAACCCGTGTCCCCTGCATCGGCAGGCGGACTCTCGACCACTGCGCCACTAGGGAAGCCCAAAAATGGAAGATTTTTATTACATTTAAGTAGAGAATCGCATGTGGAAATACGGTCAAGAAGTTTTTTCCACTTATGTGGAACCCAAACATCAAAGCAATTAACATAACCAAGCTGTTGCAGATGATTTTCAGCACTTGATTTGGATATTTTGAGTATGTCGGCCATCTCCTGCGTGGTATAACGTTGATTGTTCTCAATTAATGTCTCGATTTGATCGCTGTCAACTTCAGCTGGTCTACCCAACCTTGAGCATTGTCCAGTGAGAAATCTCCAGCACAAAACTTTGAAAACCACTTTTGACACGTTCAACCAGTCACAGCACCTTCTCCATACCACTGCACAAGTCTCTTTTTGCGTTTCAGTTGTGTTTTTACCTATAATAAACCATAATATGCCAAAAATGTTGCTTTTTTTCTTCTGTCTTGAATATTTAAAAATTCACCAATTTTGATGTTTTTTTTTATTGGAGTATAATTGCTTTACAATGTTGTGTTAGTTTCTGTTGTACAACAAAGTGAATCAGCTGTATGTATACATAGATCCCCTCCCTCTTGGACCTCCCTCCCACCCTCCCCCATCCTGCCCACCTGGGTCATCACAGAGCACCAAGCTGAGCTCCCTGTGCTATATCGCAGGTTCCCACTAGCTATTTTACACATGGTATAGTGTATTTATGTCGAACCTAATCTCCCAATTCATCCCACCCTCCCCTTCCCCATCCCACCCCCACCCCCATGTCCACACATCCATTCTCTATGTCTGTGTCTCTGTTCCTGCCCTGGAATTAGGTTCACCTGTACCATTTTTCTAGATTCCACATATATCAGTTAATGTGCTATTTTTGTTTTTCTCTTTCTGACTTACTTCACTCTGTGTGACAGACTCTAGGGCCATCCACATCTCTACAAATGACCCAGTTTCGTTCCTTTTTATGGCTGAGTAATATTCCATTGTATATATATACCACATCTTCTTTATCCATTCATCTGTCGATGGACATTTAGGTTGTTTCCATGTCCTGGCTATTGTAAATAGTGCTGCAGTGAACATTGGGGTGCGTGTGTCTTTTTGAATTATGGTTTTCTCAGCAATCCCGGTAGTGGGATTGCTGGGTCATATGGCAGTTCTGTTTTTAGTTTGTAAGGAACCTCCATACTGTTCTCCGGAGTGGCTGTATGAATTTACATTCCCACCAACAGTGCAAAAGGGTTCCCTTTTCTCTGCACCCTCTCCAGCATTTGTTGTTTGTAGATCTTTTTTATGATGGCCATTCTGACCAGTGTGAGGTGATACCACATTGTAGTTGTGATTTGCATTTCTCTAGTGATGTTGAGCATCTTTTCATGTGCCTCATGGCCATCTGTATGTTATCTCTGGAGAAATGTCTATTTAGGTCTTCTGCTCATGTTTTTGATTGGGTTGTTTTTTTGATATTGAGCTGCATGAGCTGTTTGTATATTTTGGAGATTAATCCTTTGTCCATTGCTTCATTTGCAAATATTTTCTCCCATTTTGAGGATTGTCTTTCCGTGTGCACTTGAGAAGAAAGTGTATTCTGCTGCTTTCTGGTGGAATGTCCTGTAAATATCAATTAAATCTATCTGGTCTATTGTGTCATTTAAAGCTTGTGTTTCCTTATTTTCTGTCTCGATGATCTGTCCATTGGTGTAAGTGGGGTGTTGAAGTCCCCCACGATTATTGTGTTACTGATGATTTCCCCTTTTATGGATGTTAGTTAGCATTTGCCTTATGCATTGAGGTGTGCCTGTGCTGTGTGTATAAATACTTAAAATTGTCACATCTTTCTGGATTGAACCCTTGATCATAATGTAGCGTCCTCCCTTATCTCTTGTCACAGTCTTTATTATAAAGTCTATTTTATCTGATAGGAGTATTGCTACTCCAGCTTTCTTTTGATTTCCATTTGCATGGAATTATCTTTTTTCTATCCCCTCACTTTCAGTCTGTATGTGTCCCTAGGTCTGAAGTGGGTCTCTTGTAGACAGCATATATATGGGTCTTCTTTTTGTATCCATTCAGCCAATCTGTGTCTTTTGGATGGAGCATTTAATCCATTTACATTCAAGGTAATTATCAATAGGTATATTCCTATGACCGTTTTCTTAATTGTTTGCGGTGTGTTTTTGTGGGTCTTTTTCTTCTCTTGTGTTTCCCGCCTAGAGAAGTTCTTTTACCATTTGTTGTAAAGGTGGTTTGGTGGTGCTGAATTCTCTTATTAGCTTTTGCTTGTCTGTAAAACTTTTGATTTCTCTGTTGAATCTGAATGAGATCCTTGCTGGGTAAAGTAAACTTGGTTATAGGTTTTTCCCTTTCATTAGTTTAAATATATCCTGCCACTCCCTTCTGGCCTGTAGTTTCTGCTGAAAAAAATCAGCTGATAACCTTATAGAGATTCCCTTGTATGTTATTTGTTGCTTTTCCCTTGCTGCTTTTAGTAGTTTTTCTTTGAATTTAATTTTTGTTAGCTTGATTAATATGTGTCTTGGTGTGTTTCTCCTAGGGTTTATCTGTATGGGTTTTACTTTTCCCTTGCTGCTTTTAGTATTTTTTCTTTGAATTTAATTTTTGTTAGCTTGATTAATATGTGTCTTGGTGTGTTTCTCCTAGGGTTTATCTGTATGGGACTCAGTGCTTCCTGGACTTGGGTGGCTATTTCCTTTCCCATGTTAAGGAAGTTTTCGACTATAATCTCTTCAGATATTTTCTCAGATCCTTTTTCTTCTTCTTCTGGGACCCCTATCATTTGAATGTTAGTGCGTTTAATGTCCCAGAGGTCTCTGAGACTGTCCTCAATTCTTTTCATTCTTTTTTCTTTTTTCTGTTCCTCAGCAGTTATTTCCACCATTCTATCTTCCATCTCACTTATTGTTCTTCTGCTTCAGTTATTCTGCTGTTGATTCCTTCTAGTGTATTTTTCATTTCAGTTGTGTTGTTCATCACTGTTTGTTCTTTAGTTCTTCTAGGTCTTTGTTGAACATTTCTTGTACTTTCTCAATCTGTGCCTCATTTTATTTCTGACGTTTTGGATCATCTTTATTATCATTACTCTGAATTTTTTTTCAGGTAGGTTGCCTATTTCATCTTCATTTATTTGGTCTTGTAGGTTTTTACCTTGCTCCTTCACCTGTAACATATTTTTTTGTCATCTCATTTTCTTTTCTTTTGATGGGTGGGGCTGTGTTCCTGTCTTACTGGCTCTTTGGCCTGAGGCATCCGGCAGTGGAGTTTGCAGGCAGTTGGGTAGAGTCGAGTCTTAGTGCCCAGATGAGGACCTCCGGGAGACCTCACTCCCCTTAATATTCCCTGGAGCCTGAGTTCTCTGTTAGTCCAGTGGTTTGGACTCGGTGCTCCCACCACAGGAGCTCAGGCCCGAACCCCGGCCTGGGAACCAAGATCTTGCAAACAAACAAACAAACAAGCTGAACAATAACAATAAATAAAATTAGAAAAATAAAAAATATATTAGAAAAAATAAAAATGTAAATGAAACAACAACAACAAGGTAAAACAGGGACTTCCCTGGTGGTCCACTGGGTAAGACTCTGTGCTCCCGGGTTTGATCTCTGGTCGGGGAACTAGATCCCACATGCATGCTGCAACTAAGAGTCCACATGCCACAACTAAAGATCCTGTATGCTGCAGCGAACACCCCGTGTGCTGCAACTAAGACCCAGCACAGCCAAAACAAACAAACAAACAAACAAATAAATACAACAAGGTAAAACAACCACAACAGGAAAAAAAAAGAAAAAGAAAAAAAAAAAAAGCCTTGGCTGTGGGGGGCGGGGCTTAGGCTCAGGACCCTCGCAGCCAGAAAAGGCCCTGAGTGGGCGGGGCAGGCGCAGGGCTTTGGCTCAGAATGGCTGGAGGGGGCCTCGGAGTACGGAGGATCAGGCCTGGGACTTCAGCAGGCTCCCCAGGGCCCGAGTGGGCAGGGGAAATGTTGGCCGCATTCCCTTCTGATCCCCCAGGGTCTCTCCCCGTCCCTGCTGATCCCCTCACTGTGGGTGGGCCTCTCCCGAGTGTAGGGGCCCCTCCCCTCCCCCAGCCACCCCTCAGGGGCACCGGTCCCGTCTTGCCTCTGCTTTTCCTCCCCCACTACCCTCCCTCCCATGCCCCCAGGACCCACGTGGCCGGAGGGGCCCTCAGAGGGCGGAGGATCAGGCCCAGGACCTCAGCAGGCTCCCCGGGGCCCGAGTGGGCAGGGGAAATGCTGGCTGCGTTCCCCTCTGATCCTCTGATCCCCCAAGGGTCTCTCCCTGTCCCCCCTGATCCCCTCACTGTGAGTGGGCCCCCCCCCCCAGCCATCCCCCAAGGGTCTCTCCCTGTCCCCCCTGATCCCCTCACTGTGAGTGGGCCCCCCCCCCAGCCACCCCTCAGGGATGCTGATCCTGTCCTGCCTCCACTTCTCCCCTCTCCCTCCCCCCAACATCCTACCCAGTCACTTGGGAGTTCCTCCCATCCCCTTAGGTGTCCAAGGTACCCCACCAGCACCTGGTAGGTGCCCTAATTGTGAGGAGATGCAAACTCCACATCAGTAAGTTTTTTTTAAATGCATGCTGATATGACAGCTGTCACAATACAGTCTAACAAAACTGTTTCAAATGAAGGTAAAGACATCTAAGTGCTACTAGAGCCATCTTACAGAAAAACCCAAATGAACTTTTTGGCCAACCCAATAAAAGAGACCCAAGTCAAACTTCTAGCCATAAAAACTACAATATCTGAAATAAAAAATACACTGGATGTGATTAACATCAGATTAGACAGTGAAGAATGAAAAATTACCAAACTTGGAGACCAGAAATGGAAACTATCACAAATGAAATACAAAGAAAAAAGTTTTGTTTTGGGGTTTTTTTAAGTGAACAGAGCATCAGAGAGCTTTGGGACAATTTCACGTTACCTAATATTCATGTATTTGGATCCTGGAAAGAGAAGGACAGCAGAAAAATATTTGAGAAATAGTGGCCAAAAACTTTTCAAATTTCAGGAAAACTGTAAACCCACAGATCCAAGAAGCTCAGTAAACTCAAAGCATAAGAAACATGAAGAAAACTACACTGAGACACATAACCAAATGCTCAAAACCAGTGATAGAAAAATCTTAAAAGCTACCAGGGAAGGAAGACACAAACAAAAAGTAAGAAAACTAAGGGTGACAGCAGATGTTATGTTGGAAATAATGTAGCTAATAGTGGAGGAATCTCTTTAGGGTACTGAAGAAAACCTCAACCTAGAATTCCATCGCCCCCCAAAATACAATCTTTCAAAAAGTAAGGCAATCTAAAGGCAGTTTTAGTTAGACATAAAAGCTGAAAGGATGCATCAGCAGTAGAACTGTGCTACAAGAAATGTTAAAAGAAGCCATTCAAGCAGAAGGAAAATGACAACAGATGGAAATATTTATCTGTACAACAAAATGAAGTGCACTGTAAGTGGTTACGAAGTAGGTAAATATATAAGGTTTTAAAAATTTAGCAGTGTGGTGTGGAGTTTATAACAAATGTAAAAAGATGTTGGTGAAACAGTAATACAAAGGATTGGAGGACAGAAATGGAAGTTATATACAATTATAAAATTTTTATGGAATACAAGAAGTGATATGTTATTTGAATGTATGCTGTGTGATATATATACTGTAAACCTTAAAGCAACCACTTAAATAACAAAGCTATACGTAGCAAGCCAACAAAGGAGAAAAGAGTGATATAAAATGTTTTCATTGCTATATAGTGTCCCACTGTAGGAATATAGCAGTATATTGTCCAGTGGGTGGACACTTCAGTAATTTTAGTTGTTGCTAGTACACATTTCTACTTTGAACATATTTTACATGTCTATTTATGTGAATTACAGGAGTTTCATATAGTTATATGATTTATATGTATAATTAGATACGGAATTACTGAGTTGAAGCAGGGGTAAGGTCAAATTGTTTTCCAAAATGTTTTCATCAATTTACATTTCAACAGCAGAATAGGCAATTTCCATTACTCCACATTCCCCAAAACATTTGGTATTATCAGTCTTCTTAATTTTAGTCAATCGGGTAGGTAGGTATATAGTGGTGTCTCATTATTATCATAATTTGCATTCTCTCATCCCTTTTATTTTTCATATCTCTTCCTATACCCCCCCTTTATGATCCTTCACTTATCCTGTCAGTGACACCCAGGAGCCTTAGGTCACCTAAAAACAGTGACATTCACACATAAAAAGATCTTATTAAGAGAATCTACTGTGAATTAGCTGCATGTGACCATTGGGGTACCAGAAGAAAGCAAAACATCTTTATAGTATTTATGGTAAAGGTTTCACTCCGCAAGGAATCATACAGGTGTGTTTCCTTTATACAACTCAACTTTCAGTTTGGATCCATGCTGTGAGATAAAATTTTTTTAAATTGTTGTTTGATGGAAAAAACAAACGTCACTTATACTCATTTCCCTGCAGGTGTGAAATGAGCAACTCTGAAGATGAGGACCTCCCCCAGCTCTCTTCCCATGCCCTTGCAGCTCTGCAGGAATTTTATGCTGAGCAGAAACAGTACGCCGACCTCGGTGGCGATGACAAGTGTAACATCGGAATAATAGAGGAGAACTGGGTAAGTTAATGCATTCCACACCCATCAGGAAGTGTTGCTGTGGAGCCTCTTCTGTACCTAGTCCAGTGTTTGTGTGTATCTGGCCTAATACCCAAGTTTATCTCACTTGTCACTACGAAGCTGATAACCTGTTCAGGAGCTAAGACAGAAAGCAGTCCACGAACATTTTAAGACAGTATAAATGCAGATTTTCCTAATTCTGACTCTCAGGCTGCCTGGTGATCAGAGGAGGGGACGTTTCAGATAGAAGAACAGCGTATCATTAGAGCCAGCACACACTGCGCTTCCTTCTCGTATACAGATGCATTCTGTTGGTTGTTATGGAGCCCAGCAATCCTTGAGAAAAGGGAAAAATTAATTGATCATTGCAGTAATGGGGTAACTGGACTTAAACATGGAGTAAAAAACAGATGAAACTGAATTTTTAAGAAGATATTAATAGTTTCTGGGGCACAGTATGTATTTTAATTGTATTTTTATGGTCCAAATAAAAATAGGAATTTTAAAAAGTGAGTTCAGGAAAACTAATCTAACATGGAATGTAGAAATTTACATTTTTGAAGGAGATAGTTGAGAAATAGATGAGGCTTAATTTCTGTCTGTGACTACCCCTTGATAATAGATCTGCCTCTCTTTCCTCACTTTGCAGCTGGAAGGAGGTGTGTGTGTGTGTTTAAGCAGTCTTTTACATTTTGTGTCAAGTTTAGATCTCTTAAGTTATATAAAATTTTCCTGTTTACCATCTGTTTGAGACTGGGACAAAAATGTTTCTTTATGTTTATTCTAAATGTTCCACTCACTCAGATGCCTCTTTCTCACTGCTTCCCTTCTTTATGTGCTTTTGTCTTTAGCTTGATGCTTTGAATAGTCAATATTAGAAACTTGAAGTACATTATTATGCTTGAGGTGGTCTTTTTCTCTTTTCCTTCTGCTTATTTAAATACTATGTACTTTTTTCTGATTCTAAAAGTAATCTATGGTTGTTGTAGAAAATATATAAAAACATGAACAAAAAAACAAAAGGCATAACTCCACTACCTGAATTAACTATTTGTATATTTTTGACACTTTCTTTTGGTTTGTTTTGTTTATAAAATTAAGGAGATCTCCCAGGAAGTTGGGGGGGAAAAAAAAAAAAGACAGTGATTACAAATTATGGAAAGAAAACATAAAACTAGAGGATAAACCCAGGAAGCTCCATATTCAACCAACTGGAGTTCCAGAAAAATAGAACTGAAAACAAAGAGGGGAGGAAACCTTCAAAGAATGATATTAGAAAATTTCCCAGAACCAAAGTCCCTTACTGTAAGACACATGATTATTATGACTGAAAATTCTGGATATAGGTGACAAAGAAGATCCTAGAACCTTCCAGAGAAAAGCATGTCACCTACAGAGTCTCAGGTCTACAAGTCACATTGCACTTCTCAGTAGCTTTACTAGAAACTAGAAAAAAGTGGAGCAATTCCTTCAAGATTTAGAGTGCAAATTTCTTCAGCCTAGAATTCTACACCCAGCTGAGTTATCAGTCAAATGTGAGGATAAAATTAAAATGTTTTAGACATGATAAGTCTCACAACATTTACCTCCGACGCACCACTTCTCAGAAGCTGCGGGATGTTGGGAGAATTAGGGATAGGTTCAAAGAACCCAAGCAAATGAAACAATCATGTATTAACTCTAGGAAAAACAAGAGGTACCATACCAGAAGGAAATGCAATCAGAGTATATTACTTGGCCCAGCAGTGAACACTGATAATTGATATAGTATATATTGATATAGTAGATATAAATTAAAAGGATAAACTCTATGCCAGTTGTAAAATGATTTCACTCCTTCCTCTGTCATAGCAGCTGAGCCAGTTTTGGTACACTCCGGAGACGGCCCTGCGCCTTGCAGAGGAAGCCGTGGCATCTGCTGGGGAAGGTGGCAGGTGAGATCAGTTTCATTTCTCTTTTGCCTTTAAATCTAAAGTAATATTTTAAATGTCCCTCCTAGATGAGACATGGTTGGTAAGACATGGTTGGTAAGAAGGCTGAACTGTAATCTGCAAAACCTGTAGTTCATGATTCGCAGAACATGAGGAAGTAAGAACTGCTTCACTATTGAGTCTGGGGACACACACAGAAATCTATTCAGTGTAAGATATCTTATCTCTGTTCCTTATTGTAACATTTTCTACCTGTTACTTTTATACCCTAGAGTTTGCTTTAAAAGAAAAAAATCTTGACCTTTTTGAAGTTTTAAGAATAGATTTTCTTTTTTGTTAATTTGGTTTTTACTTCTGTCAAAACTTTGCACGCATATAAAGTCAAATGGTCCTAAAAGACTTGTTCAAAAAATAATCCATTGTTAATTTTCCCCTTGTTCACCCCCTCCCCTTTTCAGGTCTCTTTCATTGATTCTCTTGGTATTTACAAACATTTCTAAATAACATGTTTATATTGGCACTTCTTGACTTGTCACTCGTAGACATTATTTCTTGACTTCTCCCCTTAAGAGAATGAGGATTTGGCTCCCTTCATAGGCCACAACTGCCACATACGTGTCTGCTTTCTGTCCACTCTCCCAACAGAGTTATATCCTTTTTTCTTCTTTTTTTTTTTTTAACGGCTGGACTCTTTGCTCATATTTTGTTGAGGATTTTTGCTTCTATGTTCATGAGTGATATTGGTTTGAAGTTTTCTTTTATTCACTTGGTTTGGGTTTCTTATTGGTTAATGGTAGCTTCATAAAATGAGCTGGGAAGTGTTGCCTGTATTTCGGTTTCCTGGAGGTGATTGTGTAGAATTGGTGTTAGTTATATCCTAATTTTGGTTAGAGCAGGGTTTATGTTGTTAGGACAACATAGATGTTCTTTACAGCTGAGTCTTTTCCTTTTCTGTACAATGTTTCATCTTCCCTGAAGAAAATAATTTTTTTTTTTTTTTTTTTTTTTAGTATTTCTATGTCCATATTACTAATTAACTCTCAAATTCTCCCCAGTGGTTTAAATCTCTTATCAACAAATTCAAACATATTTTTCAGCTCCTTGAAAAAAATGACTTCCAGGGCTTTGCAACCTGTTGCATCTGGACTGGTTGATTACTGGTTTTGCTGCAGCTCTGGTCTTGGTATTTCCTTCACCATCATGCTGAGGTGTCCTTTTACCTCTCTCTTGTTCCAGACTTCCTGTGTCCAGTACCCCAGTTCTTAGTTTACAGCTTTATCCTGGTTGGGTTTATCCTTCAATAGTTTCCATGGGAGGGAAATTTTTAAAACCTTTCATGTCTGAAAGTTTTTTTTCTACCCATTCTCTTCATGTGTTAGTTTTGTTAGGTGTCGAATTCCAGGTTTTGAGGGCATTGCTTCATTGCACGTTTCGGTAGTGCTATTGGAAAATACAACGCCTTTGATTTCTTGTGGGAAACCTGTTGTTTCCCATCCCTGCCTACTGCTAGCTTAGGATTTTCTCTTGATCCCCAGTATTCGATGTGTCTTGGTGTGGAGCTTCCATCTATCTGCCCTTCCATTCTCATAACTCAGGTGCTTCAGTTTGGGAAAATAGTCCTAAATTATTTGATTTCCTTCCCACTTTTTTTTTTCGATTCCTCTTTCTGGAATGCCTATTATTTGAATGTTGGACCTATCTACTTTTTTTTTTCTGTCCTTTTTCCATCTTTTGACCTTACCTTCTGGGAAAATTCCTCAACTTTATCTTTGAAACTTTCTACTGAGTTTACCATTTCCGCTGTCATGTACTTAGTCATCTATACCAGAGTTCTTTTTTGGGTCTCTGAATATTTATTATTGTATCTTGTTCATCCTTCTGAAGATATTATAGGATTTTTTTAAAAAGAGTTTTCTCCCTACACAGTCTCTAACTAACTGCACTCATGCGTCTTGTTTATTTTGGCCTCTGGTATTAGATGCTTTCCTTGAATGCCTGCTGGCCCCCTGCTGTCCATCCGTATTTAAGGGTGAGGCACTCTAGGGCTGGAGGTTCTGATACCTGGGCAGGACTTCTCTACTTGGGTGTCTGCAGATGGCTGTTTCCCCATCAACGCCCAGGGTCAGCGTGTCCAGGCCTTTCCTTGTGGGCTGGTCAGAGCCCCAGGAAGTCTTCCTGCCTGGAAGTCACGCATCTCTTTGACCTCATCCCAGAAGGCTTATTTCTGAAAGAGGGTTGGGGGTCCCAACGTCCAATGGGTTTAACGTGATCCTTGCCATTTCCACATGGTACCTCACCACTAGCTGTGCCTGGCACCTGCCCTTCAAGCCCCCCCAGTCCAGAGAACATCCCTCCAGTTTCCTACCACAGTTGTGGAGGCTTGGGATAGGGAGGAGAATCCTGGGGGTGCATTTCCTCTTGAATAGACCTTTCAAAAACAGTTCTCCTGTTTGTTGCCCCACCTTCGCCCCCCACTTCTTGAGTTACCTGGTTGTGCAGCTTCCTGAGCCGCGGGTACTGTGCTGTCAGCCAGGTTCCTTCTCAGCTTTCCTGGCTGCCAGTTTGGGACTTGGCTATCTTGGGTCCGCTGAATCAGAAACCACCCACTGCTTTGCCTGTCAGCTTCCTAAGTATTCTTTTGTCTCCCCTCACGTTGTCTTACTGTTGGAGGTTTATTGTCATGTTTTTATTCAGCAGGCTCTCAGGAAGGAACAAATCTAAATGAAGGTGTTCCCTCTGCCGTCTTTAACCGGAAGGCCTAAGGTTTTCTTTTTTCTGTCCTTTTTCTTTTAAAATTATATGTAGTTTATTACGTTTTTCTTAATGACATGGTTTTACATGTATTTTTTTATTTTTACATATGAGGGCCTTGGAAGCAACTTATTTTTTCTGAAAGGCATCTTTAGTATTTTTAGGAGTTATGTCATAATTTTAAAGATGAGTAATAAGAGTAGCATTTATTGAGTACTTACTGTGTGTCCTGTCTCCTGGGTAAGTGCTTTCTGAGGGTCATCTTGTTTAACCCTCACGCCTCTGGAGGTAGTTCCTGTTACACTCTCCATCCTAAAGACGGACGCTGAGGCCCACGCGGTCACATCACTCGCACAAGGGCCCAGCTGTGAGCAGCAGGCCGTCCGCTTCCCCTGCCGCCACACCCTGCTCTCGTGCTTTCCTCCACCTCAGACCACTGTCCTTCCTCCTGAAGGTACCTCCTCTGGGGTTTTTAGGGAAGGAGGTGCTGCTGTGGTTCAGGTCCTCTGCACCCCTGGCCCAGAGCTCTGGCAGTAGCCGGGCTGGGGTCTGGTCCCCACAGAAGGCGTTCGGGATGCCCCCAGACTTCCTTACGTGCTTCACGTGCATTTGGGCCAAGAAGCCTTTGAGCCCAGCATGGGCACCTAACCAGACGTGTAACACTTCTCTGAAGAAATGCATCTCACAGTTTTTAAAGCTGAGTTTAATTTTCTAAATAAGGAGTTTTCTTAATGATTTTGTGTGTGTGTGCGCACGCGCGTATATATATATATATATATAGACAAATGTAATAAAAATCTAAAACTGACAAAGGAGACAAAAAGTCTTTCCCATTGTCTGCAGACAAGCTGTGTATCTCCAAGAGGTAAGCATAAACCCAACTCCGTGAAAGCGGTTTACACTCCCCAGAACTTGACTGTCTTGGAGAGTAATGACAACACAGTATTCCACTGTAATAGACGTACCACAGTCAACTGAGTAATTCAACATTTAAGTTACTTCTGGCACTTGGGCAGTTGGCTTTAAAAGTTAACTACTGGAACACTACTGGAACACTACCCATTCTTAAACTGGAGATGTTTGTAATGAGATTCTTTAATTTCCTTATACAAAAAAGCAGCAGAAATTCAAAGTAGTCTGTCTGCACTGAGACCTAGTTTTAATGTATTTTTTTTTGGAAAACTGAAGTTGTTGAGACAGTTATTTGGAGTTTTTTCTTCAATATTTAGGTTGAGGCTAAAAAGTATTTGAAATAGATGTTAAGAGACCACCATGAAGATACTATGTAAATTCAGGCCATGGGCTTCATAACCCTTGTCCTAATGATGTTTTACATTTCTTTTTTACCATGAAAAGCACATTTATCCTTTCATACTTTAAAATTATGAGTTGTAGATTTGTAAACAGTAGATTCCTTAAAAGTGAGGCAGTAGAAAGTTTTCTCTCAAAATGTCCTGCTGTTGGGCTTCCCTGGTGGCGCAGTGGTTGAGAGTCCGCCTGCCGATGCAGGGGACCGTGGGTTCGCGCCCCGGTCCGGGAGGATCCCACGTGCCGCGGAGCGGCTGGGCCCGTGAACCATGGCCGCTGAGCCTGCGCTCCGCAACGGGAGAGGCCGCAACAGTGAGAGGCCCGCGTACCGCAAAAAAAAAAAAAAAAAAAAAAAGTACTGCTGTTATTATTACTTCAGTTTGCATTACTGTTTTCCTTTAAGAAAATCTGAACACAGACTGTGGTTTTTTAGTGAAGTGGTTATTTGATGCCATGCGCTGTCATAAAGCTCAGTCATGAGTTGGCTCCTTTTGTTCCAGAATAGCATGTGTGAGTGCCCCCAGTGTTTACCAGAAGCTGAGAGAGCTGCACAGAGAAGACTTTTCTATCTGCATCTTCGAATATGACCGCAGGTTTGCCATGTACGGAGAGGAGTTCATCTTCTATGATTACAATAACCCAGTGGATTTACCTGAGAAAATTGCTGCACACAGTTTTGACATTGTAATAGCAGATCCCCCCTATCTCTCTGAGGAATGTCTTAGAAAAATGTCGGAAACCATCAAGTACCTGACCCGGGGCAAGATTCTGCTGTGCACAGGTAGGTGCCAGATTGGCAACACACATCCCATGAGTTTAAACAAGGTTCTTCCCCTCTCCGTGCCCCAGTCACCTTATCTGTACAGTGGGGCCGAGATGCTACCTGCCTCTCAGGGTTGGGGAGAATTAAGTGGCATGATGCCTGGGACGCGGGGTCCGGCACTGGGGGAGCGCACCAGGAGTGTTGCTTGTACTCATCGTCAGTAGTAACAACAGTGTCTGGCTCAGCCTGTACAATTGATAAAAGGAATTTGGAATCTCGGGGGTTAAAGTGGATGCCAGAGGTTACAGAGCTAGACATTAGGTTACCAAAGCTAAGAAGGAGACTTTCGCACTGGTGATGTGGGTACATTTTCTGAAGGTGGATATACTGGCGTTTGACTGAGAACGAAAACATTAACCGCTGGTCTCCCTACTTCCGGGCAGCCTGGCACCCAGGCCTGCTGTGGGGGCCCCGCTTCCCCGCGGTGCAGTGGGTGCCAAGGACAGGGCTGGAGGGAGGAATGGGATTCGTCAGCCAAAGGCTGGTGTGAATGTATTGGTACGAGTCTGCATGATTCGCTACTATTGAAAAAGGGGTTGTTGACTCAAAGTTGGAAAATGGTGGTTTTTAGCAATTATTTTTGCTTTCCTTATGTTAATTTGTGGAATATAATCATTTTCTTAAGTATCTCAGCCTTGCAGATGTAGGAAAATTACTTATTAAATGAAAGAAAAGGAAAAAAGTAAATTTGCGTAAATGTTGGAGGAAGTAAAGGAATATAGAGCACTGACCTTCCCCCTTATCGCTGAGTGGTTCCGTCAACTCACCGCGTCCCGCATCTGGTCAGGAATACCTCCCCGGCCGGCCTGGTGGGTGTGGAGCTGAGACATGGTTGGTGCCTCAGTCTCTGGGTTATCTGCTTGTTCTCTTCAGGTGCCGTCATGGAGGAAGAGGCAGCAAAACTTCTTGGAGTGAAGATGTGCAAGTTTATTCCAAAACACACTCGAACCTTGGGGAATGAATTTCGCTGTTACGTGAATTATGATTCTGGGCTGGACCGTGAACTGTGAACGCAGCTGGTGATACAATGCAGTAAAGGACCCATGGGACATTTCGCTCTTTTCTTAGTAGATTGAAAAGCTACGACCTCCCCTCCTCCCTCACAAACTGGGGGCTCTCCCTGGCCTACCTTTCAAGATGAAGAAGACAACATCTTGTTGTGATTTCCTTAGTGAGGGCATCCCTAGAGCTGGGGATGCTTTCGCCAACTTGAATCAGTGGAATTATATTTGGAAGAAGTCATAGAAGCCATCTAGTCTGCTCTCCTTAATGCAGGTAAAGAGCCAGGAGTACAGGCGGCTTAGTGACTGGCCAGGGCCTCTGCCTCGGGCGCATCCCGCGTACGGGTGGCTGCGGACACCTGCGTGTGCTGACAGAGTCGTAGCTGAGGACGAGGGTTGTGTCCAGTTCACAGTTGCCTCCCAGGAGCTCAGTGCCCAGAAGAGGGCGCGTGCTCAGTAAATATTTGTTGAGTGTTCCGGTCAGAGAAAAAATGCAAATACAGGTGGCCTTTCTAGATCTTGGAAGGGAAAGCCGATTCTTCCATTGGAAATGTGTTACCTGTTAACAGCTAACGTTATTAGTTAAAGTGATGATTAATACAGTTTATGGAAGAGCAGTATTATCCCCATAGCAAATCGTTTACTCTCCTTCAGTCCACTCCTCTGATGTTTGTTTGCACTATTTATGTTTGAGGAGTGGCTAGAAAATGTTACACAACAGTGGCAGTGCTTGAAGTAATTACCCAAGGTTTGAAAGGCAATTTTTCTTTTTAATTCGTGGATTTCTTTCTTGACGTTGATCTGAACCTTCTGTTTTCTGGACAAGAATGGATGCTAGGGCTTCCCTAGTGGCGCAGTGGTTGCGCGTCCGCCTGCCGATGCAGGGGACACGGGTTCGTGTCCCGGTCCGGGAAGATCCCACGTGCCGCGGAGCGGTTGGGCCCGTGAGCCATTGGCCGCTGGGCCTGCGCGTCCGGAGCCTGTGCTCCGCAACGGGAGAGGCCACAGCACTGAGAGGCCCGCGTACCGCAAAAAAAAAAAAAAAAAAAAAAAAAAAAAAGAATGGATGCTAGATATACCACCACTAGGCTTACCATTTTTTTTCCCCCAGAGGTTGAGCACAGAAGTAAAATTCCCCAGATGGTACAGAACTACCCACAGCTATCAATTTCAATTTTGAATTTTTTATTTGGAAACTATGAATTTTGCTCAGCAATGTTTTTCATGCACAACCTCTGTCAATATTTGGTACAAATTGAAAGTTCTCTCGGTTGACCTTCTGTCCAGATCAGACCAAGGCTGATTGTAAGTAAGGACAAGAGCGTATAAACAACGATGTAGAGAGGCCGACTCTGCAGATGATCTTCTCGAACATCAACCATAAAATTAAAATAAAGTGAAGACCTTAATTAACAGTATCCTCTGAAAATTAGTGGAGCCCATCAAAGCAGAGTCCAGAGAGAAATGCACAGCCAGCATGCCCTTCACCTACAATTGTTTTAAGGATTTTAAAGCGAGTTAAGAACTTTACTTTTACAAATAATTGTGTTCAGGGACAGACTTAGCCTAAAGAAAAGGGTAAAGTTTAGCTTACGTTGCGGTTGTAGAAGAGGACTCCACTCCTGATTTCTGGGAATTGTAAGTCTGCGAGTGAAAAAAATTTCTAGTTGTATAAACCTGCAGCGATTTATACAAGTGTGAGATTCTGGGGTGAGCTGAGCCTCCCAGAGGGCGGGCGGGTCCTATGCGGCATGTCCACCGGTCACCCTCAGCAACAGGCGGGCGAGAGGGAGAGGGTTCCGCCTGCGCGTCTGAAAACTCCTGCCGAGCAAGTGAAAACAATGTTTATAAAATGTTTACATGTCAAGTAAAATGTCTGTAATATACTTGCTCAGAATGGCTAATATAAAAAGTTTCTGCCCCTACTGAAAATAGCTGATTAAACAAGAAGGTATATATTCTACTTTTTTAAAAAAAGGTGGTGTCTGTCTGTCCTCGACCTTGTGAGGCTCTGTCCCCTCCCAACGGTCCTTGCAGTGCTGTCAACCGTGGCTGCAAGGGGCCGGTGGCCAGGAGCCTCAAGGAGCTCTGGCGAAGCGGGTCACCGGTGGCGGCCCCAGCCTTGGGCCGCCCACACGGGGCTGCCACGTGGTTAGTTCCCGTCACCTTTCGCCGCCCTGCGCTCCTGCCCAAGAGGAAGCCTGGGGGATGCAGGAGGTCAGGCCCGCACGCAGTGCAGTCCGGTCCGGCGCTGGGTGCGCCGTCCGAGTTTCCTTGGGGCCTCGGGGTCCCCGGGGTGGGGATGGGTGCTCAGGGCCGGGCCGGCTTGTCCAGGCTGGAGTTGGCGCCGTCTGCACCCTTGTCCGGCCCGGGCACGCAGGTGCAGCCCACGGGGATGGTGATGTACTCCTCGGTGTAGACGGCGCGGCCGCCCGCGCAGGCCGGGGTCCGGCGCAGGACCACCGCGGGAACAAGCACCGGCGTGCTGCGCAGCCGCACATCCTCCTCCCCGCGCGGCCCGGTCAGGCAGCCCCGGCACAGGCAGTAGGCCTCGGGCAGGTACCTGGGGAAGCGGCCGGGGTCGTAGGAGATCCTGCGGGGAGAGGACGGGCCCTGAGGGCTTGGCTCCTGGGCCGGGTGGGCACCGGGGTCCCTGACTAAGCGAGGGGCTGCAGCCGAGCAGCCACTGGCCTTCACTGTATTTAAAGCGAGACGGTTTACGGCCGTCCCTCAGGCCACATTCCCTGAAAACGCTTTCAGAAAGACTCTGCACCAGTGCACGCAGGACACGTGTGCCGTGTGCACCGCACAGCCCGCGTGCGCAATGAGACGCCCCCAGCCACCCTGCTCTGGGCCCTCACCACCCCACGGGCCCAGGCCGGGACGACCGTGGCCTCCCCGCCGCTGACAGCCTCAAGCAGAGGCAGCTGCCAGACACCTGGCCAGGAGACCCTGGAGCGGGCCCTGCCTCCCACAGTCCCAGGGTCCACGTGCCCCCCCCCCCCCCCCCGTGTGGGAGAGGGGCCGAGCCACACCAGGGGGTTGGGCGGGCAGGAAGGACTGCCCACCCAGGACAGGCGGGAAGTGAAGGATGCCTTAAACTGGACCACTTGCGTGTTCCTCCAGTCTCCCTGCTTTCTGGTCAGGTGCCAAGATCCAAGTGTCGGCACCCAGGACGAGCCTGTGGCTGCTGGCTGGACCCTGCCCCCGAAACCAGGAGGTCACCGATGGAACCCAGGACTCCTCCCTAACGTCCCCTTGCGTGGGGACACTTGCCCCACCTCATGGGATCGCCAAGACCCCAAACTCATTTCCATTCCTCTGCCCTCTTACTTTTGGAGCTGGGTCCTTGTGACCCTGAAGTCTCAGAGTCACAGCCGTGACCTGACCTCTCAAGGGACACACACATCCATAACGCCCACCACGCACCACGCCCGGGAAGGCCCCCCGAGTGCCGGCCCGAGGGGAGCCTGGGAAGGAAACGAAGCAAGCAAGATGTGCCCACCCCTGGGGCCTGGGGCTCCGCAGGGAGGGCGTGGCCAGGCTTTCAGAAGCTTCTTGTCCCTCACACGCAACCTCTGTGGACTAGTGTCCCTCGGCCCTCACCGTGCAGGACTGCAGGGCACCAGCCAAGCTAATAAGTTTCCAGATGAGAAGGACCTCCTGACAACCGGTTACGAAAAAGCAGAGGCGGGAAGGCACGCGATGGGTGAACTGAGCAAACTGGGCCGGGAGGCAGAACCTAACCGGCTGTCAAGCGTGGGGGGACTGGAGGCCGTGTCAACCAGGCCAACTGCCCGTGGCCTGCGGACAGCCTCAGAAATGGTATCTTCATGCAACAACAAATCCACTTGACACCAGCTACGTGCCACTTACACGGCAGGAAAGAACTAAGGCGGGGTCACGCCTGCGGGCCGAGGCGGGGGAGGGAGGGGGGAGGGGCGGGCCTCAGGACGCCCTGAAGACGGAGGGTGGCGCTTAAACTCAGGGACCACGCCGCCCTGCCCCTGAGCATCCCAGGGCCCAGAGGGACATTTCTGAGTCCTTGGCCACCATGCGGATGTGGGGATGAGGTCAGAGGAGAAGTCGGGGTGACCAGGAGGATAGCAACGGGGGAGCAAGGAGGCCTGGCTCCGACTACCTTGTCACTGCTGTGCAAGGAGCGGCCTTGGAAATCTGTGTGCCAGCAGGAGGAGGGCAGCGGGGCCGGCCTGCGAAGGCACCTGCCTGCCCCCGGGACACGGAGACCCACAGCAACCCCATTCGGCCCGCTGTCCCTCCAGCATGCCCACAAAGAGTTGAAAATATCTTTTATAAGCGTCTCATCACTTTTCCCTCAGTGCTGCCTTTGTAAGAACTTTACTTTTCCAGCTTTTCCACCCCCATAATGCCTCATTCCCATCCCCTACAGGGGCACAGCCCCCCCCCAGACCCCCTGTCGGGCAGGGGCGGTCATGTCAGGAAAAATCCCAGCTCCTCGGCTTCGCCTTCAAAGACCTCCACGACCCACTCCTCACCCACATACCTTCCCAGCCGTCCGCACGCCCGCCCCGCCCCCACAGCGGGACGCCTGGCAGGGGCCGCGGCTAAGCTTTCGCTCAAGGTGAACTCTCCCCCCAACCGATCTCAGGTCAGCGAAGACTTGCCATGTTTTAAGGTCCAATGCAAGTCATTATCTTGAGTTTTCAGACTTCCTGAGTCAGATTTAACCTCTTCTTTCCCCGTGTTCTCTCCCCGTGTTCTCATAACACCTTGGGCCTCTCGGACAGAACTGCACATTTTCCACGTCTTCCCCCGGGAGGGAAGCGTAAGGCCTGCGTCTGGACTCACTCTCATGCTCTAACAAGCCCACCACAGCGCCTGCATAGAGGGAGAGCCCAGAAGACGCTAAGAGCCTGGTGGTGAGTCTGGACTCCTCGGCTTCCTGTCCTTCAGACCCTGAGGGCAAGATTAGACCCCAACTTACGGTGAGAAGGAGAAGGGATTTATAATATCTGCAATCATAGTCAACATTTATGCAACAAACACCTAAGTGCCAGTGGTGCCGGCAGGGCAGGAGGTATATAGATGAAATAGTAATCTACCATCCACGGACTCACCCTCCCAGGGGATACATACACAAAGAAACAAAGTTAAACCCGGCCATCACAGCAGAGGCGGCGTCCTGGTGAAGTGGAAGCTGGGTGGATTCATCCAGATGCAGGAGGAGAAAGGGCATTTAGGGCAGAGGTCAAGCCTAGATTTGAGGGCCCACGTCAGTTAGCAGCTGCAGCACAGGAGAGCAACTAAGAGCTGGGGCTGGAGCCGCCGGTGGAGGCCTCCAGTTCACAACAGGAGTTTGGATGGGACCCTGAAGGCAACAGGAAGGATGTTAAGGAGAGAAGTGACCCAATCGGACGGAATTTTAGATCCCTCAGACTACGGAGTGGAAGCCCGTCTGGAGCCCAAGCCAGATCTTGGCTGGAGATGGAGATTTTTAAATATTAGCATATGAATAGTAGTTAAGTAAGATCATTCACGTAAGTGTATAGAGAGATACCAAACAAAAGAAACTCAACAGAGGTTTCATTCCAAGAGGGAACAAACAGGCAGGGGAACCTAAATATTAAAAGAGCCTTGAGAAATCATCAACAAAATGAAAAGGCAACCCACTGAATGGCAGAAAGTATTTGCAAAGCATATATCTGATAAGGCGTTAATATCCAAAATACAAAGAACTCATATAACTCAATACCAAAAGAACCTGATTAAAAAATGGGTTCAAGACCTGAACAGACATTTTTCCAAAGAAGGAATATAGATGTCCAATAGGCACATGAAAAGATGCTCAAACATCGCTAATTATTAGAGAAATGCAAATCAAAACCACCTCACATCTGTCAGAATGGCTATTATCAAAAAGACAAGAGGGCTTCCCTGGTGGCGCAGTGGTTAAGAATCCACCTGCCAGTGCAGGAGACGCGGGTTCGAGCCCTGGCCCGGGAAGATCCCACATGCCGTGGAGCAACAATGCCCATGGGCCACAACTACTGAGCCTGCGCTCTACAGCCCACAAGCCACGACTACTGAAGCCCGCATGCCTGGAGCCCGTGCTCTGCAACAAGAGAGCCCCGTGCACCGCAATGAAGAGTAGCCCCTGCTCACCGCAACTAGAGAAAGTCCGTGCGCGGCAACAAAGACACAACACGCACCCCCCCCCCCCAAAAAAAAGACAAGAAATAAGTGTTGGCGAAGATGAGGAGAAAAAGGAAACCCTTGTGTACTGTTGGTGGGAATGTAAGTTGGTGCAGACACTGGAAAATAATATGGAGAATCCTCAAAAAAGTTAAGAACAGAACTACTAAATAATATAGCAGTTCCACTGCTGGGTATGTATCCAAGGAAACAAAAACACTAACTTGAAAAGATGTATGATCACTGCATTATTATCACAGCATTATTAGAACAGCCAAGACATGGAAACAACCTAAGTGTCCATCAAAAGATGAATGGATAAAGAAGATGTGGCACATATATACAATGGAATATGACTCAGCCATAAAAAGAAACGAAATTGAGTTATTTGTAGTGAGGTGGATGGACCTAGAGTCTGTCCTACAGAGTGAAGTAAGTCAGAAGGAGAAAAACAAATACCGTATGCTAATGCATATATATGGAATCTTAAAAAAAAAAGGTTCTGATGAACCTAGGGGCAGGACAGGAATAAAGACGCAGATGTAGAGCATGGACTTGAGGATATGGGGAGGGGGAAGGGTAAGCTGGGACGAAGTGAGAGAGTGGCATGGACACTACCAAGTGCGAAATAGCTAGCTAGTGGGAAGCAGCCGCATGGCACAGGGAGATCAGCTCGGTGCTTTGTGTCCACCTAGAGGGGTGGGGTAGGGAGGCTCAAGAGGGAGGGGATATGGGGACATGTGTATGTATATGGCTGATTCACTTTGTTGTACAATAGAAACTAACACAGCGTTGTGAAGCAATTATACTCCAATAAAGACGTATAAAAAAAAACAATACTGTATAGCATATTCGAGAGTTGCTAAGAGAGCACATCTTAAAATTTCTCATCATGCACAAAAGATGTATAACTGTGTGGTGACGGACGTTGACTAGATTTATTGTGATCATTTTGCCATATATGCAGATATTGAATCATTATATTGCATACCTATAACTAATAATAACATGTCAACTGTATCTCAATTTAAAAAATGGAGCGCCTTGAGCAGAGTGATATATGTACTGGGGCATCGCTGACTGGGTTTACACCAGCCGACCAGGTGCAGCTAGGAGTTGAGCCCCAATTCCCAAGTGTTTTCATTTGGATGAGAAACTATATGGTTGCTTAAAAAACATATCAAACCCTTAGGGACATTGGACAAAACAATGGACCAGCACTGTTCAAAAGTGTCACAGCCACGAGAGACAAAGGACTGAGGGACCGTCACACACTGAAGGGCCCTGAGCTGCAGAGGCTGGACCCTGGGGCAGGGAGGAGGCACGAGTAGGAACCCTCTGAAGGTCACAGTTCAGAATATGGCACCGTATCCACACAGCGCCTCATCTTGCTAATTTGCTGAGCTGTGATGCTGACATTTGGGCAGTCTGGGTACAGGGTACAGGGATTTCCTTGTACTAATTTCACAAATTTTCCTGTTACGTTTAAATTATTTCAAAGCAAAGAATTACGTAATAAAAGAAAAAACTTTAAGTTTTAAAAATACGAGACAATCAAGAAAATCTAAACTGGACTATTTGAAGATATGAAGGAAGTATTCAATTTTAGGGATGTTCAATGGTATTGTGGTTTTGTTTAACGAAGAGTCTTTATCTTTTGGAGAAACTACCAAGCTCGTGAGTGTGTACACACATACACATACACACACACACAGAGTGACCGTGTGCCTCTGAACCTGTCTCGGCAGGTCAGCAGTGAGCCTCGATTTTCAAGCTCCTGCCGCGCAGCCAGGGGTCGGACACACCCGCGCATGGGACCCAGGGGAGTCCCGGGGTGCGGCGAGGCCAGAGGGCTGGGCTCGCAGGTGGTGGGGGAGGGAGCCAGGGGGAGTGGCGCGCGCGCGTGTGTGTGTGTGTGTGTGTGTGTGTGTGTGTGTGTCTACACGCGCGTGTGCGGTGGGGCAGGGACTCGTGAAGAAATCTGCGATGTGGCAGGACCCCTGAGCCCAGAGCAGAGTCTGGAGTTAACGGGTCCCGGAAGCCACAAGGGGGCTGTGAGACGCAGACAGGCTCAGGCTGACAACAACGGGAAGCTCATGCCGACGGCAGTGTAGACGCAGCCATGGGACAGAATCGGGTGTGGGAGGGAGGCCCCAACCTGAGGGCATAAAGATCCCTTTCAAACAACTGGGGTTTCTCCTTCTACACAGGTGACAGTCCCCGTGTCACGTGCTAGTATTGTAGGTGGACCTGATGGCCGCCTGGATGCGGTGACGGGTCAGAAGCCTCATCCGACTAAAAATATCCCCCCGACTCCCGCCAGCTGGCCGGAGGGACTGAAGTTTCCACTGTCACAGGGACACCTCTGGCCAAGGCACTGTGACAATGGGACCCCTGCCCACCCCACCTGGGATGGGAACATGGATGGCTCAGCATCAGGGGTTCGTGGCCAGCGTTTCTCTCAGGACAGAAATGCGCTGCTACGGGACGGGGTGCGACGCATCCATCCCACCCGACACCCCGCACTGCAGGTGGGGGGCCGGCGGGGACCACGACGGGGCGTGGGCGCGGGGCTCAGGAGGAAAGTCCAGGAGCCTCGGGACACGGGACAGACGCAGGCCCGTCACCCCAGCCCCCCGCCCTGAGATTCTGGGAAAATCCTCAGGAGTGCTTTCGGGGTACAGCAAGCTGCCAGCAGGGATCCTTTGTCACCCCAGAAGGACACGCGGTCGATGGCCCCCAGCGCCCACCCACCCCCTCGGCCTCCTGCTTCTGCTGCCACCGTGCGCACCCAGCAGAGGGAACATGCGGGAGCGAGGCCAGGTCCCCCCTGCAGGGACCCCACGTGTGAAGCTTGGCCGCAGGGAGCGACAGCTGACCCAGCTTAATCCAGGAACAAAGGACGTGAGGAGACGGGATGGAAACCGAGCCCAGAGGAATGTGAGTGACGCAGGGCCAGAAAAAGAGCCGCTCGGGCCCTGGACAGGGTAGGAAACAATTCGAGGCAGTTCCCCGAGGAGTGCAGCCGGTCACCGGCAGAGCCACCACCGCGTTTATGCACAAACCCATCCTCCCTCTTTGCAAAACACAAATGAGTTTAATTTCAAACAACAGAGGCTGTGTGATCACTTCTTTCACGGCAATCCCAAGACCCCAGGCCCCAAAGCCAGGAAGAAGTGGGGAAAGGCCCCTCCGCCCAGAAGCAACGGGTGGAACCAAGTGGCCTCAACAGTCCGGAGTCCCCAGATCCCAAGGTCAAAACAGACTTTCTGAAAGGGGTGGCCTGGAGTCAGCGTCCTGAACCTACAATTTTGGCCCAACCTGGTTACCAACCAGCAACACTGGACGAGTCATCGCCCCTGCTGATTCTCTGCAAAGGGCAGGGGTTGGATTTGATGGGCGGGCTGCTTCCTCCACCTTCCTGATGGCAGGACTAATAAAGTGATATTTTTATCAACGTGTTCTGCTTAGAAAAGACGCCTGTAATCCCCTGAGTTTCTAAGATATCGGAGACTCTCCCCAAAGTAATCTATAAAGCCAGTGCAATTCTCATAGCTTTCTCTTAGAACTTGGCAGGCTGATCCTAAAACTCGTGCAGAGAGAAAAGGGCCCAGAACGGTCTAAAGAGCTGCGAGAAGACTAGGAGGGGGGCTTGCTCTACCAGCCTTCGAGACGCTGGTAACGCGAAGACCCCGGGCAGCCCTCAGGGAAGCTGAGGGGACAGTGTCTTTTCCCAAGCGCTGTCTCTCCCGGACGTGGGCAATTACGGCAGAAACAAGGTTTCCAAACTGGGGTTTTCAGAACCGTGTGGCGTGGGGCCTGTTCAACCCCGGATTCCCACGCTTCCCTCCACACTCAGGAGCTCAGCCTGCTGGCCGCCAAGTGACCGCCTGGCTCGTGTCTGGGGGCCCCGGACAGAAGCCCCCAGCACCTCCGAGGGGGTGACTGCACACAGCCGGGGCACTTCCCCGTCCCCCCACCCCCCATCTCAGGACCCTCCCACCGGGCGCCCGTGCCAAGGAGTCTAATTAGCCCACAAGGTCACTGCTGAGCCAGCATGGACAGTGGCGCTGAGACCTGGCTTGCTCTCTGCTGGGATGCTGTCCCCTCCCCAGGGCTGTGGAGCTCAGGGGGCTGCAGGGCCGGGCCCGGCCGGGCCTAAAAGCCCCCTGGACAGTCCTCACCAGCCCCGGGGGAGGCCGCTGGGCCTGGGTCTGAGAGACCACAGGGCACCGAGGCAGCTCTGTGGTTCCCTGTGCAACGGGTCCGTCCGCCAGGGGTGCAGGAACAGGAGACGGCAGCCCCCTGCCGGCCGGGCTTTCACCACGGCTGCCAGGAAGCCCTGAACATGGCCCCGCCCGACGAGAACCTGAGTGTGTGTGTCCCTGGGGAAGAGGACATGGGACCAGCTGGGAGGCAGAAGGGCCTGACCGCATGGACCCTGAGGCCGTCCCCGCGGGCGCACCTGGCCCTATGCCGGCAAGGACAGCCAGGGGTCAGTGACCCTGGGCTGAGGCCATCACGCTGCGCTCCTGAGCCTGGCCTCAGACAGCCCTGACCCCAAGCCAGGGAGGCCGATGCAGACCCACCGGCTCCTCTGCCGCCAGGCTGGTCCCCGCGGAGCCTGCAAGGCCCGGCCCACCCCCCAAGGCCCAGCCCCGCAGGAGGGGCCCGAGGCCCCCAGGGACTCAGCCCTACCACCACGGGGCCCTTGGAAAAGGGTGACCCGCTGACTCCGTGCAAGACCTGTCCACCTGGGAGCTCAGGGAAGAGCAGAGACACTTGGAAAGAATCTGGAAGACGATTCAGGACAAAAGCCCTGCAGAGGGACAGAGAAAGGGAACCAGGGAACGAATGAGCCAGAGCTTCTCTAGGGCCCTTTTCTCCCTCAGGGCAGATGCCACACATTCCGGGCAGCTGGGAAGAATCTCTTCAAAGGAAAAACAGAGCTCCTGCCACGGCGGTCCAGACTCTGCGTCCAGGGAAGCTGCAGAATCTGGCGTCAGAGCCATGTCCGCTGCGTCCGTCCTTGGGGCGGGCGGGCCAAGCACCCCGTGCGCGGTGTGAGGAATGATCCACACGGAACACGAGCCCAGACGCTGCGCCGCGTCCTGGGAGCATTTTGGAAGGTCATTTTCCCCTTGACCGCGGGAGCCAGGCACCCACTGCCCTCCTTCAAGCCTCGTGTGTCGTTTCTGGAAGACCGAGGCCAAGAGGACGGCGGCTCGCGTCAGGCGTGCTCACCGCCCAGTCCTTCCACCCGTATGAAGGACACAGACATTTTATTCAGGGGACGACGGGATGGAATATTCACTCATCTTATGTAGAACAAGACCCAGCAGTCAGAGAAGACAACCTTCAAACCAAGACGAGCGGCCTATTTTCAGGAGAGCGCGTCACCCCACGACGGCGCTCCCAACAACGCTTCTATTTTTTACTCTGGAACGTTGGTGGCCGCAGCCCAGCCCGCTGTGTGCCGAGCGGCTCAGAGAAAAAGATCCATGCAGGACTTGGACCAATTAAAGTCACTTATGCATAAAAATATTTGGGGGGAGAAATACCACCATTTCCTACCAAGCTGCTTCAAATGATGAGTTTCTCCTTCTCTACCACGGAGTCTGACGATGTCCCCTCCCGCGCCCAATGTCGTGTGCTGTCACTGGAGCCCCACCCCCGCTGGCAGTCGACTGCCTCCGTCCTTTCCTCCCTCCCTGCCCTTCTTAACAGAAGGGACACGACACCTGTTGTGATACACAGACAATACACAGATACCCGGGAAGGCAGAAAGGCTTTGCTTCTAAAGCATTAGAATAACGAAACCGGGCGCCAGGCGGCAGTGAACTTGCCAACGGAAAACAGAAGCAAAGTCTCCCCAGGTTCCAAGATGACCGGGGCCGGCGGGCGGGTGGGTTGGCCGGCGCTGCCCCCTGCCGGCCACCTTCCTGGGAGCCGCGGCTCCCGTCCGTGGGGACCTGGGCTCTCGGTGCCTGGACGCAGTCTGACCGAGCACCCGGGGGAGGGGCGCACGAGAGAAACAAGCGGGAACATTAGAAAGGGGGCGGACCTTCTCTAACACGATGCTCCTCATCTCTGTACTTTCTCTAATTAATATTCTTTTACAATTTTAAGGACAACATAATGCAGAAAAAGTGATGTCCACAGCACCGCCTCGCACAGCGGATTGGACAACTGGGCGACGCTTGTTGGGGAGGGGGCGCGCAGGCGACGCTCGGGGGAGGCGTGGCGGACGCAGGGTCAGAGGAGGGGCGAGCGGAAGTGCCCTTCCTGTTTCAGCCCTCCTGAAAGCTGAGCGGCTAATTAGCCACCCACCGGCTCGTGGGACCGTGCAGGTCATCCCCGGGGGCGTCTCGCCGGCCCGGCCGGAGACAGTGGTGACCCCCCCCACCCCCACCCCGCCACGAGCTGGGAGCTGTCGCTGCTGCCGCCCCTGCTCCCAAGAGTCCCCTGCTGAGAGTTCTGGCCACAGAGCAGACCCAAGCTGGGTTCTCCATGCGAAAATTCCACTTTCCTGACGCTCCCTAACACCCGGCCAGCGCCCCTGCTGGTACCCCCAGTGCAGGCTCATCCGTACAGGGCCGATGTGCCCACAAGCGGGTGGGCCCCCTGCCCCTCCCATTAGGTCCCTCAACCTCCCCGTCGCCCCTCCTCTCCTCTCCTCCTTGTCCTGTTTCTTTTTCTTTCCATTTATTCCCTTGCTGCTATTGCGACCCATGGAGTTGTTTATTGCAAAATAAACGTAGGTGTAGTTGCTTAAATTCCCAGGAGGAATTTATAAAGAAAAGTAGCAAAGCCTAAAAATAAATTGTTGTGCATTATTCACATCCTAGAGAAAAGTTACCTTTACACTAATACCCAAAATTGAGAAATATAAACAAGTAAAAATTACTTGGAGTGTTGGTGGATGTGTATCTTTGGGGTGTCAACATAAATAAGCAATGTGTATCTTTAAACTGTAATAAAGCTCAGTATTCCTACAATATGTTTCTTACTATGTCAATGTGACTTTAAAAACCGTACTGAGCAATCACATTGATTTTATTTTTGTCGTATTTGTTTCTAAAGCTTAAGAGAAACAAACACGATGACACAAAGTAAATGAGAAAATATTTTTATATTCTGGAAGCTGAATGTTGCTTTTCTAACAGCCCATATGTGGGGAGCATAGCCAGGCGAATCAGAGCAGTCTGGACCTGGGTCCTGGCTCTGTCCCCACCCAGTTCCTTGTGTCCCTAGGCTGTGGCTCCTGGGGGCTCTGACCTCCGTGAAGGCAAGTAAGGCCTCTGCCAGGAGCTCACAACCAGCGAGAGCAGTTCCCTTGGAGCCAAGACTCTTGGGAAATCGAAGGCTGTCATGACCTGCTGAAGCTTCGTTTCTTTAGTATCTGCTCTTTCCTCGTGGTTGGTAAATTTCCCTTTCGGCTCTCCTTTTTTTTTTTTCCCCCCGGTACACGGGCCTCTCAATGTTGTGGCCTCTCCCATTGCAGCTAGCCGCTCCACAGCATGTGGGACCTTCCCAGACTGGGACACGAACCCATATCCCCTGCATCGGCAGGCGGACTCTCAACCACTGCGCCACCAGAGAAGCCCTCGGCTCTCCATTTTAAAGTTAAGATGTTTTGGCCCCTTTTTTGGAGCTTGGCCATGATGGTGGAGCAGGAAGACCCCCAAGCTCACAGGCACACCAAAATGACAAATATTTACAGAGCAACTACCAATTTAAAAAAAGACCAGAACCTACCAGAAAAGATGTTCTACAACTACAGATATAAAGAAGGAAGCACAATGAGATGGAGATGGGTAGTAGGGGCAGAGCGTATACACAGGAGCATGATACTATGCATAGAAAATCCTAAAGATGCTGCCAGAAAACTACTAGACTCACCAATGAATTTGGTAAAGTTACAGGATACAAAATTAATACACAGAAATCTGTTGCATTCGTATATACTAACAATAAAATATCAGAAACAGAAATTAAGGAAACAATCCCATCTACCATTGCATCAAAAAGAACAAAATACCTAGGAATAAAGCTACCTAGGGAGGCAAAAGACCTGTAGTCTGAAAACTATAAGATGCTAATGAAAGAAACTGAAGATGACACAAACAGGTGGAGAGAGATGTTCTTGGATTGGAAGAATCAATATTGTTCAAGTGACCATACTACCCAAAGCAATCTACAAGATTCAATGGAATCCCTATCAAATTACCAATGGCATTTTTCATAGAACTAGAACAGAAATTTTTTAATTCATATGGAAACACAAAAGATCCCAAAGAGCCAAAGCAATCTTAAGAAAGAACAACAGAACTGGAGGAATCAGGTGCCCTGACTTCAGACTATACTACAAAGCCACAGTAACCAAAACAGTATGGTACTGGCAAAAAAAACAGAAATATAGCTCAATGGAACAGGATAGAAAGCCCAGAAATAAACCCACACATCTATGGCCAATCTATAACAAAGGAGGCAAGAATGTACAATGGCGAAAAGACAGTCTCTTCAATAAGGGGTGCTGGGAAAACTGGACAGCTACATGTAAAAGAATGAAATTAGAACATTCTCTAACACCATACACAAAAATAAATTCAAAATGGATTAAAGACCTAAATGTAAGACTGGATACTATAAAACTCTTACAGGAAAACATAGGCAGAACACTCTTTGACATAAATCTCAGCAATATCTTTTTGAATCCACCTCCCAGAGTAATGGAAATAAAAACAGAAATAAACAAATGGGACCTAATTAAACTTAAAAGCTTTGCACAGCAAAAGAAACCATAAACAAAATGAAGACAACCCACAGAATGGGAGAAAATATTTGCAAATGATGCAACCAACAAGGGATTAATCTCCAAAATATACAAACAGCTCATGTAGCCCAATATCAAAAAAATACAAGGAACCCAATCAAAAAATGAGAAGACCTAAATAGACATTTCTCCAAAGATGACATACAGGTGGCCAAAAAGCACATAAAAAGATGCTCAACATCACTAATTATTAGAGAAATGCAAATCAAAACTACAATGAGGTTTCATCTCACACCAGTCAGAATGGCCATCATCCAAAAGTCTACGAAAATAAACGTAGGTGTAGTTGCTTAAATTCCCAGGAGGAATTTATAAAGAAAAGTAGCAAAGCCTAAAAATAAATTGTTGTGCATTATTCACATCCTAGAGAAAAGTTACCTTTACACTAATACCCAAAATTGAGAAATATAAACAAGTAAAAATTACTTGGAGTGTTGGTGGATGTGTATCTTTGGGGTGTCAACATAAATAAGCAATGTGTATCTTTAAACTGTAATAAAGCTCAGTATTCCTACAATATGTTTCTTACTATGTCAATGTGACTTTAAAAACCGTACTGAGCAATCACATTGATTTTATTTTTGTCGTATTTGTTTCTAAAGCTTAAGAGAAACAAACACGATGACACAAAGTAAATGAGAAAATATTTTTATATTCTGGAAGCTGAATGTTGCTTTTCTAACAGCCCATATGTGGGGAGCATAGCCAGGCGAATCAGAGCAGTCTGGACCTGGGTCCTGGCTCTGTCCCCACCCAGTTCCTTGTGTCCCTAGGCTGTGGCTCCTGGGGGCTCTGACCTCCGTGAAGGCAAGTAAGGCCTCTGCCAGGAGCTCACAACCAGCGAGAGCAGTTCCCTTGGAGCCAAGACTCTTGGGAAATCGAAGGCTGTCATGACCTGCTGAAGCTTCGTTTCTTTAGTATCTGCTCTTTCCTCGTGGTTGGTAAATTTCCCTTTCGGCTCTCCTTTTTTTTTTTTCCCCCCGGTACACGGGCCTCTCAATGTTGTGGCCTCTCCCATTGCAGCTAGCCGCTCCACAGCATGTGGGACCTTCCCAGACTGGGACACGAACCCATATCCCCTGCATCGGCAGGCGGACTCTCAACCACTGCGCCACCAGAGAAGCCCTCGGCTCTCCATTTTAAAGTTAAGATGTTTTGGCCCCTTTTTTGGAGCTTGGCCATGATGGTGGAGCAGGAAGACCCCCAAGCTCACAGGCACACCAAAATGACAAATATTTACAGAGCAACTACCAATTTAAAAAAAGACCAGAACCTACCAGAAAAGATGTTCTACAACTACAGATATAAAGAAGGAAGCACAATGAGATGGAGATGGGTAGTAGGGGCAGAGCGTATACACAGGAGCATGATACTATGCATAGAAAATCCTAAAGATGCTGCCAGAAAACTACTAGACTCACCAATGAATTTGGTAAAGTTACAGGATACAAAATTAATACACAGAAATCTGTTGCATTCGTATATACTAACAATAAAATATCAGAAACAGAAATTAAGGAAACAATCCCATCTACCATTGCATCAAAAAGAACAAAATACCTAGGAATAAAGCTACCTAGGGAGGCAAAAGACCTGTAGTCTGAAAACTATAAGATGCTAATGAAAGAAACTGAAGATGACACAAACAGGTGGAGAGAGATGTTCTTGGATTGGAAGAATCAATATTGTTCAAGTGACCATACTACCCAAAGCAATCTACAAGATTCAATGGAATCCCTATCAAATTACCAATGGCATTTTTCATAGAACTAGAACAGAAATTTTTTAATTCATATGGAAACACAAAAGATCCCAAAGAGCCAAAGCAATCTTAAGAAAGAACAACAGAACTGGAGGAATCAGGTGCCCTGACTTCAGACTATACTACAAAGCCACAGTAACCAAAACAGTATGGTACTGGCAAAAAAAACAGAAATATAGCTCAATGGAACAGGATAGAAAGCCCAGAAATAAACCCACACATCTATGGCCAATCTATAACAAAGGAGGCAAGAATGTACAATGGCGAAAAGACAGTCTCTTCAATAAGGGGTGCTGGGAAAACTGGACAGCTACATGTAAAAGAATGAAATTAGAACATTCTCTAACACCATACACAAAAATAAATTCAAAATGGATTAAAGACCTAAATGTAAGACTGGATACTATAAAACTCTTACAGGAAAACATAGGCAGAACACTCTTTGACATAAATCTCAGCAATATCTTTTTGAATCCACCTCCCAGAGTAATGGAAATAAAAACAGAAATAAACAAATGGGACCTAATTAAACTTAAAAGCTTTGCACAGCAAAAGAAACCATAAACAAAATGAAAAGACAACCCACAGAATGGGAGAAAATATTTGCAAATGATGCAACCAACAAGGGATTAATCTCCAAAATATACAAACAGCTCATGTAGCCCAATATCAAAAAAATACAAGGAACCCAATCAAAAAATGAGAAGACCTAAATAGACATTTCTCCAAAGATGACATACAGGTGGCCAAAAAGCACATAAAAAGATGCTCAACATCACTAATTATTAGAGAAATGCAAATCAAAACTACAATGAGGTTTCATCTCACACCAGTCAGAATGGCCATCATCCAAAAGTCTACGAACAACAAATGCGGGACTTCCCTGGTGGTCCAGTGGTAAAGAATCTGTCCTGCAATGCAGGGAATATGGGTTCAATCCCTGGTCGGGGAACTAAGATCCCATATGCCGTGGGGCAACTAAGCCCCACGGCATATAACCTTACACCTAAAGGAACTAGAAAAAGAACAAACAAAAATCAACTACTGAGCACGCACGCCTCAACTAAAGAGCCCTCATGCCACAAACTACAGAGCCCACGCACTCTGGAACCTGCACACCACAACTAGAGAAGAGAAAACTCACACACTACAACTAGAGAGAAGGCTGTGTGCCACAACTAGAGAGAAGCTCACACACTGCGAAGAAAGATCGCGCATGCCGCAACGAAGACCCGACACAGCCAAAAATAAAAATTAATTAATTAATTTTTTAAAAAGAATTTTAAAAAAGAACTATAAATGCCGGAGAGTGTGTGGAGAAAAGGGAACCCTCCTACACCATTGGTGGGAATGTAAATTGGTGCAGCCACTATGGAAAACAGTATGGAGGTTCCTTAAAAAAATAAAAACAGAGCTACCATATGATCCCACAATCTCACTCCTGGGCATATATCCAGAAGAAAACATAATTCAAAAAGATACATGCGGACTTACCTGGTGGCACAGTGGTTAAGAATCCACCTGCCAATGCAGGGGACACGGGTTTGAGCCCTGGTCCAAGAAGATCCCACATGCTGTGGAGCAACTAAAGCCCATGCGCCACAACTACTGAGCCTGCATGCCTACAGCCCATGCTCTGCAACAAGAGAAGCCACCGCAATAAGAAGCCTGTGCACTGCAGCGAAGAGTAGCCCCCACTCACCGCAACTAGAGAAAGCCCACATACAGCAATAAAGAGCCAACGCAGCCAAAAAATAAAAATAAATAAATAAAATAAATTTTAAAAAAAAGGTCTACAAACAATAAATGTTGGAGAGTGTATGGAGAAAAGGGAGCCCTCCTACACCATTGGTGGGAATGGAAATTGGTGCAGCCACTATGGAAAACAGTATGGAGGTTCCTCAGAAAACTAAAATAGAGTTACCATATAATGGTACAATCCCTCTCCTGGGCACATAACTGGAAAAGATGAAAACTCTAGGGACTTGCCTGGTGGCGCAGTGGATAAGACTCCGCACTCTCAATGCAGGGAGCCTGGGTTCGATCCCTGGTCAGGGGACTAGATCCCACATGCATGCCACAACTAAGAGTTCACATGCCACAACTAAGGAGCCCTCCTACCACAACTAAGGAGCTGGCAAGCCGCAACTAAGGAGCTGGTGGGCTGCAACTAAGGAGCCTGACTGCCACAACTAAGACCAGGTGCAACCAAATAGATAAACATTTTTTAAAAAGATGAGAACTCTAATTCTAAAAGATACATGCACCCCAGTGTTCACAGCAGCACTATTCTCAATACCCAAGACATGGAAGCAACACAGATGTCCATCAACAGATAAATGGATCAAGAAGGTGTGATATATATACACAATAGAATATCAGCCATAAAAGAATGAAATAATGCCATTTGCAGCAATATGGATGGACCTAGAGATAATCATACTAAGTGAAGTCAGACAGAGAAAGACAAATATCATATGATATCACTTATATGTGGAATCTAAAATATGGTACAAATGAACTTATTTACGAAACAGAAACAGACTCACAGACATAGAAAACAAACTTGTGGTTACCAAAGGGGAAGGGGAGGAGGATTAATTAGGAGTTTGGGATTAGCAGATACAAACTACAATATATAAAATGGATAAACAAGGCCATACTGTATAGCACGGGGAACTATATTCAGTATCCTGTAATAAACCATGACGGAAAAGAATATAAAAAAGAATATATATACATATATGTGTGTATATACATAACTGAATCACTTTGCTCTACACCAGAAACTAACACAAAATTGTAAATAAGCTATGGTTCAATTAAAAAAAAATTTTTTGTCAGATTTTTTTTTTTTTTTTTTTTTTGTGGTACGCGGGCCTCTCACTGTTGTGGCCTCTCCCGTTGCGGAGCACAGGCTCCGGACGCACAGGCTCACGGGCCATGGCTCATGGGCCCAGCTGCTCCGCGGCATGTGGGATCTTCCCGGACTGGGGCACGAACCCGTGTCCCCTGCATCGGCAGGCGGATTCTCAACCACTGCGCCACGGGGGAAGCCCAAAAAAAAAATTTTTTTAAACCAGTTCTAAGAGGGAAGTTTACGGCGATACACACGCAGGAAAATAGAAAAATCTCAAATAAACAACCTAACCTTACACCTAAAGGAACTAGAAAAAGAACAAACAAAACCCAAAGTTAATAGAAGGAAAGATATAATAAAGATCAGAGCAGAAATAAATGAAATACAGACAAAACAAAACCAATAAGAAGATCAATGAAACTAAGTGCTGGTTCTTTGAAAAGATTTAAAAAAAAGTTGATAAACCTTTATCCAGACTCATCAAGAAAAAAGAGAGAGGGTCCAAATCAATAAAACCAAACATGAAAAAGGAGAAGTTACAACTGATACCACAGAAATACAAAGGATCATAAGAGATTACTATAAACAACAGCATGCCGATAAAATGGACAACTTAGAAGAAATGTACAAATTCCTAGAAGTGTACAATCTCCCAAGACTGAACCAGGAAGAAATAGAAAATATGAACAAAGCAATTACCAGTAATCAAACTGAATCAGTAATTGGAAAAAAAAGAAAAAAAGAAAAAAACTCCCAACAAACAGAAGTCCAGAACCAGATGGCTTCCTGGGTGAATTCTACCAAACATTTAGAGAAGAGTTGAAGAGTTGATTCCTATCCTTCTGAAACTATTCCAAAAAATCAGAGAGGAAAGAATGCATCTGAACTCATGCTATGATACCAAAAGCAGACAAAGATATCACACAAAAGAGAAAACTACAGGCCAATATCACTGATGAACACAGATGCAAATATCTCCAACAAGACATTAGCACACTGATTCCAATAATACATTAAAAGGACCATACACCATGATCAAGTGGGATTTATCCCAGGGATGCAAGGATTTTTCAATATCCATAAATCAATCATTGGGATACACCACACTAACAAACTGAAGAATAAAAACCATTATGATCATCTCAATAGATGCAGGAGAAGCTTTTGACAAAATTCAACATCCATTTCTGATAAAAACTCTCCAGTAGTGGGTATAGAGGAAACATACCTCAACATAACAAAGCCCATATATGATAAGCCCACAGCTAACATCATACTCAATGCTGAAAAGCTGAAAGCATTTACTCTAAGATCAGAAAGAAGACAAGGATGCCCACTCTCACCACTTTTATTCCACATAATATTGTAAGTCCTAGCCACAGCAATAGACAAGAAATAAAAGGGATCCAAACTGGAAAAGAAGAAGTAAAACTTTCACTGTTTGTAGCTGACATGATACTATATGTATAAAATCCTAAAGACACCACCAGAAAACTACTAGAGCTCATCAATGAGTTCAGTAAAGTTGCAAGATACAAAATAAATACACAGAAATATATTGCATTTCTATACACTAACAATGAACTGACAGAAACGGAAATTAAGGATACAATCCCATTTACCATATCATCAAAAAGAATACTTAGGAATAAATCTAAGGAGGTAGAAGACCTGTACTCAGAAAACTATAAGACACTGATGAAAGAAATTGAAGATGACATAGATGGAAAGATACACTATGTTCATTGACTAAAAGGACTTATACTGTCAAAATGACCATACTACCCAAGGCAATCTACAGATTCAAAGCAATCCTTATCAAAACACCAATGACATTTTTCACAGAACTGGAACAAATAATTTTAAAATTTGAATGGAAACACAAAAGACCCTCAATAGTCAAACCAATCTTGAGAAAGAAGAACAGAGCTGGAAGAATCACACTCCCTGAGTTCAAACTATACTACAAAGCTACAGTAATCAAAATAGTATGGTACTGCCACAAAAAGACACACAGATCACTGGAACCGAATAGAGAGCCCAGAAATAAACCCACACACTTATGGGCAATTAATCTATGACCAAGGAAGCAAGAATACATAGTGGAGAAATGACAGTCTCTTCAATAAGTGGTGTTTGGAAAACTGGACAGCTACATGTAAAAGAATGAAATTAGAGCATTCTCTAACACCATATACAAAAGTAAACTCAAATGGATTAAAGACCTAAACGTAAGATCAGACACCATAAAAGTCCTAGAGGAAAACATAAGCAGAACACTCTCTGACATAAATTGTAGCAATATTGTTTTCAATCTGTTTCCTAAGGCAAAGGAAACAAAAGCAAAAATAAACAAGTTTAAAAGCTTTTGCACAGCAAAGAAAACTACTGACAAAAGACAACCTACTGAATGGAAGAAGACATTTGCAAGTGTTATGACCAATAAGGGGTTACCATCCAAAATACATAAACAGCTCATACAACACAATATCAAAAAACAAACAAACAAAAAAACCAATTAAAAAATGGGCAGGGGCTTCCCTGGTGGCACAGTGGTTGAGAGTCCGCCTGCCAATGCAAGGGACACGGGTTCCTGCCCCGGTCAGGGAAGATACCACATGCCACGGAGCGGCTGGGCCCGTGAGCCATAGCCGCTGAGCCTGTGCATCCAGAGCCTGTGCTCTGCAACAGGAGAGGCCACAACAGTGAGAGGCCTGCGTACTGCAAAAAAAAAAAAAAAAAAAAAAAAAAAGGGCAGAAGACTTGAATAGACATTTTTCCAAAGAAGATATACAGATGACCAACAGGCACATGAAAAGATGCTCAACAATGCTAATCAGAGAAATGCAAATCAGAATCACAATGAGATATCACCTCATACCTGTCAGAATGGCTATCATCAAAAAGAACACAGGGCTTCCCTGGTGGCGCAGTGGTTGAGAATCAGCCTGCCGATGCAGGGGACGCGGGTTCGTGCCCCAGTCCGGGAAGATCCCACATGCCGCGGAGCGGCTGGGCCCCTGAGCCATGGCCGCTGAGCCTGTGCGTCCAGAGCCTGTGCTCTGCAACGGGAGAGGCCACAGCAGTGAGAGGCCCGCATACCACACACACACACACACACAAAGAACACAAATAACAAATGCTGGCGAGGATGTGGAGAAAAGGGAACCTTTGTGCACTGTTGGTGGGAATGTAAATTGGTGCAGCCACTGTGGAGAACAGTGTGAGGATTCCTCAAAAAAAAAACAAAAAACAAAAATAGAACTACCATATGATCCAGCAATTCCACTCCTGGGTATATATCCAAAAATAAAAGAAACACTAATTTGAAGAGATACATGCACCCCAATGTTCACTGCAGCATTTTTTACATGAGCCAAGATATGGAAGCAATCTAAGTGTCCATCAACAGACAAATGGATAAAGAAGACATATATACATATAGAGTGGAATATTAGCCTTAGAAAAAGAAAGAAATTTTGCCACTTGCAGCATTGTGGATGGACCTGGAAGGTATTATGCTTAGTGAAATAATTCAGACAGAGAAAGACAAATACCATGTTGTCATTTGTATGTGGAATCTGAAAAAAGAAAAGAATATAACAAAACAGACTGACACAGAGAACAAACTAGTGGTTGGTTACCAATGGGGAGAGGGAAGGGGGAGGGGCAAAATAGGGATTTGAAATTGTCATAGTTAATACCTAACTGTCCTGCATAAAAGCTGTACCAGTGACACCCCCAGGATAGGGAGAGCCTTCCCCTCACATCGTGCCAGCTCGGCTGGATGGGTGCCCCCGCCAAAAAAGCTCTCTCAGTACAGTGATTTTTTTTTTTTTTTAATAAGAGTTGGCTTTTTTTTTTTCTTTTTAATTTATTTTTGGCTGTGTTGGGTCTTTGTTGCTGTGCAGGCTTTCTCTAGTTGCAGGGAGCGGGGGCTGCTCTTCATTGCGGTGTGCGGGCCTCTCATTGCGGTGGCTTCTCCTGTTGCGGAGCACGGGCTCTAGGCGCGTGGGCTTTAGTAGTTGTGACACACGGGCTTAGTTGCTCTGCGGCATGTGGGATCTTCCCGGACCAGGGCTCGAACCCCTGTGCCCTGCATTGGCAGGCAGATTCTTAACCATTGCACCACCAGGGAAGCCCCTTTAATGTTTATTTAGTTGGCTGCACCGGCTCTTAGTTCCGGCACTCAGGATCTTCCTTGTGGCATGCAGGATCTTGTTCCCCAACCAGGGACCGAAGCCAGGCCCCCTGCATTAAGAGCATGGAGTCTTAACCACTGGACCACCAGAGAAGTCCCAGTACCTTTTTTTTTTTTTTTTTTTTTTTTTTTTTTTTTTTTGCCTGTACGCGGGCCTCTCACTGTTGTGGCCTCTCCCACTGCGGAGCACAGGAGGCTCCGGACGCACAGGCTCCGCGGCATGTGGGATCTTCCCGGACCGGGGCACGAACCCGTTTCCCCTGCATCGGCAGGCGGACTCTCAACCACTGCGCCACCAGGGAAGCCCCCCAGTACATTTTAATACGCCTGAGGGTGAGGTCTGTCCACCTTTCAGAGTTGGGGTCATGTGACTTCCCTTCATGGGGACTGACCACCACCTCTGTCTTCCTTTCATCGGGTCTTTTTTTTTTTTTTTTTTTTTTTAACTTTTATTGGAGTACAGTTGCTTTATAATGTTGCTAGTTTCCACTGTACAACAAAGTGAATCAGCTATACGTATACATATATCCCCTCTTTTTTGGATTTCCTTCCCATTTAGGTCACCACAGAGCACCGAGTAGAGTTCCCTGCACTATACAGTAGATTCTCATTACTTATCTATTTTATACATAGTACCAATAGCGTGTATATGTCAATCCCAATCTCCCAATTCATCCCCCCCTCTTGCCCCCTTGGTATCCATACCTTTGTTCTCTACGTCTGTGTCTCTATTTCTGCTTTGTAAATAAGATCATCTATACCAATTCATTGGGTCTTTTTCTTGGTTTGTAGGAGCTCTTCATGAAACAAGCCCTTTGTCACATGGGTTGCAGGTATTTCTTCCCAGTTTGCCCTTGTATTTTTTTTTTCCAATTCTGCCAAGAAGAAATGGCAGATAATTATGTAATTAAATTTATCAATCTCCTCTTTAATGACTTTGGGGGCCTGTGAGCTACTAAAGAGGCCTTCTCCACTCAAGAGTATAAATATAATTGACTGTGTTTTTATGTATTTTTACTTTTCACGTTTAAGTCTGAGTCATCTGGAACTTATTTCCATACAAGAGTGAGATCCAATTGTATCTTTTCAGCTGGTTACCCAGTCCCAACGCTATTTATCGAATGATCCATTTCTCCCCTAAAGATACGGAAAGCCACCTTATACTCCAAATTTCTATTTTAAAGCCTAGCTTACCCAGGTGAAGTGGTCCTTTCTGTGCCTTTCAGGTTTGACGTGTAGTCCATTTCCCCATCCATCTTTAAGAGTTCTCTGTTTGTAGCCTTAAATAGCACTTCTGAGTCTGAGCTGACACAGCACAGGTGAGGCCGCTCTTCCGCCCTCGATCCCGCCCGGCAGTAACGTCTAAGCACACTGCTTAGAAGAGGCTCCGGGGTGCCACGTGTATTGCTTTTTCTAATCTTCCCAGAAACTCGAGAAGTGGGGAGGTGATCCGAGGTCAGGGCGCAGGGCGGGGTCTCCCGGCAGCACCAGGCAGGGCCGGCTTCAGCGGCCAGCCACCTGCGGTCCCGGCCCGTGCCCATCCTGGAAACCATCCTTCCCGCAGAGCGTGGAGCCATCGGGCCTCCCCGCGCTCCCCGAGGCGCAAGCTCACGAGGCTCGAAATGTCTGAAAAACGACGCAGGCGTAGCTCCTGGCCCAGGCCCGCGAGGGGCAAAGCCTCCCCAGGCAGAACCACGCGATGCTGGGTTCCTGACAGCTACCTGCCCCGGCCGCGCCCTGCTCCCTCCACTCTGGGGTCTTTCCTGGGGAGACACAGGCGTCAGTGCCAGCAACGTGCAAGGGCAGCTCAACTCCACCACGCGGAGCTCTCGGGCTGACAACTCCCGGTCTGCGCGCCAGCCCCGACCTCTGGCGAGACCACACCTCCGCCCGCGTGCTCTCAGGGACCGAACTCAGCAGCCCAGCACTGAACTCGTTTCCTCCAGGGAGCCTGCTGCCTCGTCCTGTTGCTAAAATACATCCACAACCTAAGCCAGACGCGTGGCAGACGCGCCCAACAGGAGGTCCTGAGTAACAGTTACTCTGGTTACTCTGATGCCTCGTGGTCCTCGTGGTCCACGGGCCTCAGCCTGGCCTGGGAGGAGGGCATAGTCTGTTGTTCCGCGATGCCACCTCGCACGTCAAGGGTGTGACATGAGGCTAGAAAGAGAGGGGCGGGACAATAACCCACCCTTTGGGGCCCTGGGATTGGTGGGGAGAAAGAGGAAAAGGCGGAGACGAAGCACCAGTGTGAATGGCTGACAGGTGTGTCCCGAGGGCAACAGCCGCTGGCGGGAAGAGCCAGCACGCGGGGCGGAGGGGGCTGGGCGCCACGGCAGGCGGGGGAGGTCTTCGCACGTCCCCACACGGCCCGCTGTGGGGACTGGGACGCTGTGGGCCCCTCCGTCCCACACGGAACCATCCTCCACTAAATCCTGTCCCTTTTTCTTTAAGCAGTGCCCTTCAGATTGGTCCTGGTCTCACCTCCTCCACCATCATCCTAGCTGCGTGTGTCCAGTTTTCCCCCCTCAGGGACAGCTTCTCGAAACACGAGTGGCTGTATGGCTTCCTCGATCGAAAAAACACCCTCAGGGATAAATGTCAACCTTGCAACACTGCTAAGGGCAAACCCAGGCCTGCGCTCCCCGCCCCCCGCCCTCCGCCCCCCTGGCCTGAGCTCCTCACTCCCTTCCTTTCCTCCGGGTCACCCCGTCCCTTTCCCGAGGCTGTGGCAGTGAGGGATCCCACCTTCTCCAGCCTGACTGGGAGCCCCTCGGGAGGGTGGCACTCCGCAGCGACAGCAGGGAAGGAAGCGGACGGCCATACGTGCCCCGAGGACACTCCGGCCACACTGTGCCCTGTCTGCACGCCGCTCCTTTCCTGCGAGATGACCTCTCCCCCGAGCGACCCCGGAATGACGCCCGTCCTCCAGCGTGCTCGATGCCCCTCCGTCCTCCCCCTCCCCCCGCTTAAACCACCGCACACTTAACTCCTCGTATCCAATCACGTCCCGCCTCGTTTGCTCCCTATGACCGCCACCCCCCCGCCTGTCGACCACAAGCTTGACGGGCTCAGAGGGTCCAAGGCCAGCAGCACCTGGACCAGCACAGGAGCCTGAGAAACGTCCGCAAGACCCCACGCCAGACCCCGCACAGGCCTCCTGCGCAGAGTCCTCTTAACAATCAACGAAGGCTCCCCGGGCTCGGCCGCGGGGACCCCACTGAACCACGTACCTGGCAAGGTACAGGTGCTCAAGGAACTGGGGCGTCTGAAAGACCGGAAAGGTGAACGGAGGACGCGGGTCCCTCGGAGGGAGCTGCCCAGCCTCTGCGGGAAGGAGCCGCTGCCGGTCCGGCGCCCCCCGCGCCCCCCGCGCCCCCCGGCGCGCCCGCTCACCTGTAGGCCCAGGGCGACACGCTGCGCAGGTTGGTGGGCGGCCGGAAGCGGCGGTCGGCGGGCCTGCCCCCGGCCGGGCAGCTGGCGTTGCGCGCCTGCTCGCGCGGGCCCAGCTGCAGCGTGTGGTGGAAGGCGCCGAGCACGCCGGCCGCCAGCCGCCCGTACAGCTGCTCCAGGAGCTCCTCGGGCCGGTCCGCGCAGCCCCGCACCCGCGCCGGCCGCCGGCCCGCCCTCGGGGCGCCCCCCGCCCGGCCCGGCGACAGCGCCAGCAGGACGCCGGCCACCAGCGCCCAGACCTGCGGGACAGGCC
>NC_041226.1:1061679-1089189 GCF_002837175.3 Physeter macrocephalus | reverse complement strand
GCGGGCACCCCGGGGCCCTCCCCCGCGGCGGCCCGCTCGCCCCACGCCGCCGCCGCCCCGAGCCGGGGTCCGCGTGGGCCGCGGGTGCGCGGTGCGCGTGTGCGTGTGCCGGCCGGGCTGCTGCGCCGCGGGCTGCGAGTGCCTGTGACGGCGTCCGGGCCCCTCGGCGGCCCCCGCGTGTCCTGGGCGCGCGGGCCCCACGAGGCGGCCCGGGACGGAGGGCGGCGGCCCCCGGGGACCGAGTTGCGGCCGCTGCGCCGCGCACTCACCGGCGGCCCCAGCATCGCCCCGAAGTGGCTCCGGAGGTCGCGGAGGCGCGGACACGTCCCGAGCGGAGCCGCGCGGCGCTGAGCGGAAGGAGGCGCCTCGGCTGGAAGGGAAGTCGGCCGGGTCCGGTCGCCGCGAAGAGCCTCCCGGACGAAGGCGCCGCGGGAGCGGGACGGGCACCTGGAGAGGCGCGCGCGGGGCCTGGAAGCAGCTTCTTCGCCACGACTTCCTCTGAGGGACTGGAGATGGAGAGCGTTCCGAACGGGGGGCGGGGGCGCTTCTCCTTCCCCCAGACACCAGGAAGTGGCCCTTCTCTGCCCCCCTAGCACCTCCGAAATCCAAGCACCAAACATACTACCCAGCTTGCACTTTTATGGCTGAACTGGGCATCCTTGGGCGCTACAGGGTCGGGAACTCCTGCTTCGTGATGCCGGGACTGTAAGCGCGCGCAGTCATGTAAAATAAGCCTAATACTTTGTAAATAAAGAAAATATACTTACACGAGGGAATTCTACTTCAAGAACCAAAGCAAACGTGCTCGTTCGTTCATTCTGTAAATGAATGCTTAATGCTTTTTAGGTGGCGGGCTAGTGAATACGGTCATTTTACGGCAGTCATACTTGGCCAATGAAAACAAAAGATTGAGAACAGCTGAAAGGTTTTCGAAGGTATAGAAAATACATAATTTATGGTTCCCTAAATGCTTTCCAGCTTTGGTATTTGACTGCCTTGTAAATCATTGGTTAAACTACATTTCAGTTATGCTGTGTAGAAAAACAACACTTTTGTATGCCTTGAATATTCTATAACTGAAGAGTTTAGGAACTGTCCTACTGACTGCTCAAAATCCCACAGAAATCTCCAATTTAAGCCATTTAAGCTATTTACAGCTTGGTGAGTAAACGTTTGTTTTGAGGTTACAAAACTTTTTTTCTGATTAGTAGAGAAATTGTGTTTTCTGGTAAAATGGGAATAAACATGTCAATACACAAACACATACTGTTTTTCTTAAATTTGGTAGAAGTGTGGGAATCCTTTAGGAGACAGCAGTTTCATCCTTTGAAAGGTAAGGCAATACAGCGCCAGACCGCTCATTCTGTACATTATTCAACAAAATATCTTCCACTGTCGGATAACATGGCAACTTCTCTCTCCTCCCCTGGTACTTGGAAACGAAAGTACTTACTTTCCAACACTTTTCATTTTATGAAAGATCATAAACTACTGAAGATGCCTGCCCACTTGATAGAACATAAAATTCGTTTCTGTGATGCTAAGCAGAGTTGAGAAATTGTCTTCTCAACAGGTGCAAAAGGTCTGTAGTCAATTGCCCTCAAACCTGAACATATTTATGAACATGTGAAGTAAACATGCTCATACTTCAACATTAAGACGAGTGAGAAAAAGGCAACAAAATACTCAAGAGCAGCCTCGTCATGTTCCCTTGGAAGCTAACTACTCTACAGTGTTCTCCGCTGAAGGTGCGACGAGAGCCGTTCCTCTCTCAGCCCCTGGATCACTCAGCCCCCAGCGCCAGGCCGGCTGCAGCTCCCTGGCATAGGAGCCGGGGTAGGGGTGGCTACGTCCACTTACCTTCCTGGGTTACTGGCGGAGCCAAACCTCCTTCCCTCCTCCGAAGGTCAGGTCTCCCCACCACGAGTTCTATCTGTCGTCTTCTGGGGCAGCACCTGGAGGTCTCACCACGCCTGCACCTCATTCCCGCACCTTTCACACCTGTGGAGGAGCCACGCAAGACCCGGCCTCTAACTGGCTACCCCAGCTCCAGCTGCTTTCCCCCAGCACGTCTCGACTCTGGAAGCCTGTGCTCACCCGCCGCGACCCCTGCGCTCATTCCCGGGAGCGGCTCCCCGTCCGTCCGAGTGTGTGAGTGGCCCCTGACACCAGCACCTTCTCTCCGCACCTGTCCAGTAGCTAGCTAGCTGTCTGACCTCGTCTGCTGACCCTGCCTTTTCACCAGGCGCCCCACGCGAGTCCTAGTTTCCCCTCCCGGCTGGGGCAGGGTTGGTGGTTGGACGCGATCACCACGCCCCTGCAAATACCCTAGTCCCTTGTTCCTTCTTCGCTCTGTGACATCTGCCTGGAACAACCCCACTCTGTCCCGTTCATACAGCTGGGCGTGCGCCGCATCTCAGATGGCCATTCCACACGCGGGCCTGTCACACTTTCCGAGTTATATTCTTCTCCCGAGATGATTAACTTCCGTCTCCCCCCCTGGGATCTCTCCTCCCCACCTCTCGCCCGGGTTCCGAGCGCACGTCGCTTGGCCCTGCTGCTCGCGGCCCTCCTGACGCACAGCGCACCACTGGTTTGCTGCTTTCCCGGGGCCCTAGCGTGGCAGCACTGGCCGACCTGACGCTGCCATCGTGCGTTCTTCTCTCCCTCACAACGCGCACGCAGGCCACCGGAACTCTCCTGAGCTCTCCCTCCCAAACGTGTGCTGGGCCGCGCCGGCGCCCACGGTCCCCAGGCACCCATCTCGCACGCAGGCCGCCCTGCGGCTGCAACCCGCCCCCGGCCGCCCGCCCAGCCAATGCCCTCAGGCCGGCGGGCTCGCTGCTCCGGAGGTTAGACCACCTCACGCCACGCGCCCTCCCCCGAGCGAAACCTGCCAAGGGCGCCTCCGCGGCGGCAGAGTGAAGCCTCAGGCACCGACGCTCCGCCTGCCTGTGCGCCGCTCCTCCACTGCTGCCCTCGAGGCGCCTTCCTGCTGCTGATACAAATACGCCCCTGGAGGGCTCTCCCCGCTCACCTCCTCCACCGTGACACTCCTCCATTTCACTCTTCACCGCCCTTAACAACACCCAAAGCCCATTAAAAAAATGCATGTATTGTCTGTCTCCCCCGCCAGAATTCACGCTGAGGGCAGGGTCTTGCCGTCTTGGTCACGACCGTGGCCTCAGAATCTCGCACACACTAGCCGTTTAGTGTATTTGGTGAACGCCTGCCCCGTCAGATCATACCCTTTTCTGCGAGCAGGGAACGTGCTCTGATTTTGGTGTTTGCTCTCCCGCACCTAACAGAAGTGTGCATGCCGCGGAAACAACGTCAAAGGAGCTGGAGGGTCCATCCTCTCTCGTGAAGTGCTACGCACCAGCCACGTCTCCCCTGCCTGCCCGTCACTGCACTCCTCTGGACGGTGCCCGCCAGCCAGACATACCGGAAGAAGGATGCACGCAGTCCTGGCTTCGACCCCGCACCCCGCGTTTCAACGGGAAGCACAACTCGAGGCTGCCGGCGCTCGGCGCTGAAGGGACTACGGAGAAGAGCAGGAGGGTCACGGGCTGGTGTTTTCTCTCACTACTGCCCCCAAACACAGCTGCTTTACTAGTGTTGCAGTCCCCACAAAGCACAACTTCCAAAGCAATTTACCTTGAATAAAGACTCATCAAGGGTAGGTCCAAGCACAGTATTTTTCAAGCTGCAAACCATGAAATCACTATAGTGTTTCCATCACTCACACTTTGTTTCAATGAAATTACAGAAAATAGCAGCACACACTGTAGTAATCAGTGAGTAATAATACTTACGTGTGTGGAGGTACTAGGTAGTGCTACAAGATCTATTTCTTATTGTGGGTCGATGTTTTCAAGAGGGTGAGTAAGTCTCTGGCCTAAAGTATTATTTTCACATGTTTTTATTCCATTAAAAGCAAAACAAAAGCTAAATCCATACTCACAGAACAGAATACACTTATTTAAAGTTTTGACAGTGTGCAAAACTAAAGTTTGGGTATTTAATCCAAACTTTAACATGAGTATTAACTTGTAAGGCAATTCCTTCCCTTTAATTAATAAATAATACATTAAAATATATATTATTCTGGAAGCAAATCATCTCCTAATTCTTCATCAGCAAAATCATCCTCGTCGACTCTCTTTTTGGCTGCAGTTCTGGGTCTTTCTATTTGCGGGCCAAGCGGATCCACATAGGAGGCGTCTAGGTTTCAGAACAGATGGTTGCATTAGAGGAACAGGGAAAAACAGCAAACGTGAAACCAATGAGGCTCATCTTCAAAACTGAACAACCCAGAATGAAGAGAAACGCTCTCCCAAGTCATGTAAAACTTCTGTCTGTGTTGGAAAACACTTAATAACGCCCAGGTGGACGCATCTGCCCACCCCTTCCAGTCCAGGCCTGCCAGGCCCCGGCACTTGCCTAGCTCCTTGGTACTGCTGCTGTCGTAAGGCTCCTCCATCCCGGGCAGGGCTCGGAGCTGGGCGCTGAGCCGCTCGCCCCTGCTACCGGCACCACAGTTCTGGCCACCGTCTGGAGACACAGAAACAAAAACACACGTGTTCAGCACGCTGGGCAACATCACCCTGCATTACAAGCCTTAAAGTCTACTTATTTGTCAAGAATCAGGAAGGCTGTTTCATTTGACAGCCAATTTCCAAAGGATGTAATTCTTGTTTTCTGAAATTTAAAAGAAATCTCTCGTTGGGAACCTATAATATAGTCAAAGCATCACTCAAGAGTAGGCTTTATGCAGACCCTTTCCACCGTGTGCTTGGAGACACTGGCGAACACCCCCTGGCGCGGAGCAGGGCAGCGGGTGGGGGAAAGGGGCTGGGCCGTCTCCCGCGTGGAGCCTGGGAGCCGTCAGAGGCCTGGGCAGGTGAGGAGCGGGAGAGGCCCGGCGAGCCTGGCCCAGGCACTGCTCCCCAACTCTCTTCACACGCCTGGAGAACGCGTACAGAAGGGGTCAGATGTGCCCGGCAGAGCAGGATAGATTCTGGCCCAATTTAAGGAAAAACCTTAAAAGGATTATAGAGTCCAAATATGGAATGGAAATAGTGCATAAGAGACGTTCACACCCAAGACAGAATAAAAATTAGACTGAAAATCGCAATAAACCATTAAGTACCACACGAGGTAAACGACTAACAATTTTAACATGAGACCTTCATAACCCAGTACGCGGAGTCAGTCAGCAAACCCGCTGTCCCCCAAGGGCAGACGGGGCCGCGGGAGAGGCCACCCGTCCGGCTCCCGGCCTCGGGAACACGCTGTCCCTCTCACCCCTCATCCCCACAGAGGCTACGGGGCGGCCATGTGGCCCTGAACTCGTGGAGCTCAGCTCTGCCTGTGCACGTGGATTTAATTGTTTTTCTCAACTGATGTTTTGGCACCGAGCTGTTAAAACCTGAAGCCAATATTTTGCATTTAAGGGTAATACATTTTTTATTTCAAGTACTTAAAACAAGTTCATTTCATTTTAAGCTTATTCTGTAAAAAACAAACTAAAGTACTGAAAATCCTGCAAAGCTCTAAAGCAAACGCTGCTGCTTCCCAGTGCGATTTGTGTTAAGTGATAATAATAACACACTGTTTGCCCAGCACCGGCGTGTGCAGGCGGGTCTCACACCACCTCCCGGGGGGAACCCCCTGTGGGTGACAGAGCCCGGAGGCTGGGTGACCAGAGACTGCCACATACGTGAACGTGGGTTTGGTGGTAGTAGTGGCGGTGATCTTTTACATACACGAGGCCGCATGTAATCTGCATTCTCTCCTTTGAGATACAGCAGTGGTTCTCCAGGTGTGGTCCCAGGACCAGCAGCGGCAGCTGGGACCTGGTCAGAAACACAGGGCCCCGGGCCCGTCACTGGGGTTGGGGGCTCGGGTCTGTTTTAACCAGCCTTCCCAGTGACTCTGCCACACACTCAAATCTGAGGACCCCTCGTGAGGAAGGGCGCTGAGGTTAATCAGCAAATTAACAGAGAGACAAGGCTGCAGTGAGACCAGTCTGATGCACAAAAAAAAGAACAATTTTCAAGGGCCCTCAGGCATTTCAGAAACAGCCATTTCATACAAACGAATAATTATGATGACATGTTCCCTATGGTCTTCTCTCCTAGGCAACACTTTTAAAAACCTAGTTGTGGGCTTCCCTGGTGGCGCAGTGGTTAAGAATCCGCCTGCCAATGCAGGGGACACGGTTCGAGCCTGGTCCGGGAAGGTCCCACATGCCGTGGAGCAACAAAGCCTGTGTGCCACAACTACTGAGCCTGTGCACTAGAGCCCACGAGCCACAACTACTGAGCCCACCTGCCACAACTACTGAAGCGCACGCACCTAGAGCCCGTGCTCCACAACAAGAGAAGCCACCCAATGAGAAGTCCGTGCACCACAACGAAGAGCAGCCCCTGCTCCCCACAACTAGAGAAAGCCCGCGCACAGCGTGCAGCAACGAAGACCCAACGCAGCCAAAAACTAAATAAATAAATAAATTTACAAAACAAAACAAACCTAGTTGTAGGCACTGTACTTAATTTTAACACATCATACTTAACTAGCTCCAGGCTGGCCTCACCTGGATCCATACAGAAAACTGTCCCTTTCCCCTATTTGAGCTGCGGGTCTCGTCCAGACAGAGTGCCAGAGAGTTCCAGGCTGAGACATGCACCGCTGGGTCTCCCGGGGCAGAGGTGGAAGGTGGTGGGCCCCGGGCACCCTTCAACACGCAGCCCGTGCTGGGAGCTCCTCCAGGGGCCCGAGGGATGGCCAGCGACCTCGGCCCACGGGGGGCTGCAGGGGGCGGGGGCTGGATGCTCCTTAGGGGGGGCTCGTCCACAGGGCCCAGGGTGCTCCGGGGGCCGCGAGGCGAAGCAAGGAGGAAGCCCGGTGGGCTCAGACCCCAAAGCTGGGCGGGCCAGCCCCCGGCCTGTGCGAGCTGGAGGGGGGCCGAGAGCCAGGCTCCAGGGACAGGGAGGGGCCCCGGGAGGAAGTGGGGTGTCGGCGATGATGGGAAACCAGGAACAAAAGGGAAAGTGTAGAGAGAGAGAGGCAAGCCCCCCGGGAGCCGGGAGCTGCTTTAAACCTGCCCCAGAGCCAGGCCCACGACCCCTGGCCCGCAAGGCCCACAACCCCTGGCCTGCAAGGCCCACGGCCGGAGCTTCGGCTCCAAGAAGTGTGTTTGTGCCACAGGACTGCCTGTTTGTGCTGGGCTGCAACGCGCTGGATGGGAGAAAGGAAAACTTACTAAGAGAGAAACGGCAGTGGCGGGGAGGCTGGCCCAGGAGGCGCCCTCCTCTGAGCGGGGTGGCACCTGGGAGGCGGGCCGGGGGCCACTCTCTGGGGTGGACACCGTCCTCCGGGCTCCGGCTCAGCACTGGCAGCTCTAAGCACAGCTCGCTCGGAGGGCTGGAGTCTCCCAAGTGGACCCTGAACGTGAGGACCCCCGGGGGCCTCGGCGACACTTCATAAGCCCACGGTGACCAGGGAAGGCCCTGCGGGCCGAGGGCAGGCTTGGTGACGGGTGTGCGTTAGGGACCACTTGGTTCCTCTGAGCTCAAGATTTTCAGCGGGACGCGGAGGACCCTTAGAGGGTGGTGAATCTGGTCCTAGAACTCGGTAAGTAACTGACACTTCCCTGGGGGTTACTCCTTCGAAGGACACGAAGTTCAAGAGCTTGCGCCTCGGCCAGCTGGCGGCCTTCCTAAGAGCAGGCGAGCGAGAGCGGTGGGCTGCCTGGACCCTCCCCGAGCTGCTTCAACGCTTTTGGTAGACGCAGGCCCATAGCCCCTCAATGACAATCCAAATTCCAAAGAGCTCTAAAGCCAAGTTTCCAGGCAGCAACACAACTTCACGTCAAGAAGAAAACCTGACTTGACCTGCAGCTCTTCTGGGCCATTACTTACCCTTAGTGTGAATATTCACGCTTCACTGAAGTAGTGAGACGCCTTTGACTCGGAGGTGCTCCCCAGGGGAGGTATAGGGTACGCGGCTAATGCACCACAATATATACTTTTCTAAACTCCACAAAATGCTGAATTCCACCGCAGGTGGCCCCGCTGGAGAAGGGACGGAGAGCTGCCGGGACAGGTCTCCAGACCAGGACCTGGATGGAGGGCCACCCACACGCGTGGGGCGGGGAGGGGCGGGGGGGGGAGGTGAGGGACAGCCTCGACACACACAGGACCCAGGCTCAGGGCCGCCCTGCCAACTTCTCAAGCTCTGGGTGATGGTCCCTGGGGCCAGGGACCCAGGCCAGGACTGGGGGTTCTGCTGCAGCAGCGGGACTGACCCTCGGAGAATCCAGATGTCCCGCTGGACCAGGCACTGCACTGGCTGTCAGCGCCTGGGCGCACCTAGAAAGCAGAGCTCCGCCCTCGAGGATGGTCTCCGTCCCAGCCGCGTCCCACCCCCGCCAGGAAGCGCCCTCAGCAGATCAGGGCTCACGTGTCTTTCCAAGTTGATCCTGATTTCCTTGAGGGCAGGGGCCCCGTCTCATTCGTCCCCATGTCCTCGGCACCCAGCGTGCATCCAATAAATGAACGAAGGAAAGAAAGGCCTCCCTAAACCGAGGGTCCCATCTCTCTTTGTCGTGACTCCTGACCACAGACAGACACAACAGGATGAAGTCGGGTCCTGTCTGCCCGACGGTGCTACGTGTGGACATGATACGGATCCCAATTTAGCATTTGTTTTTCTAATTAGTTTCCTTAAAACCATCCAATTTCCCCTAAATATAACTTCTACTATCCCCTGAAGTAGAGACAGAAGGTAGATTTTGTTGATGGGGAAAAAGGGGAGGAAAACTTAACAAACCTTCTTATTAAGTAACAATGTCCCCAGCAGTCACAGAATCGCCCAAAGCGACAGCATTTGCGTGGCTGGTCCAGAGACATACAGTGGCCACGGCTGGGACCACAGCCACGCCGCCCACTGCCCAGGCCCGCACCACTTCTACACTACAAGTGTAAAGGTCTGGCAGCATCCTGTAAGACGACCCCAGGTCCCATGGCGCCTCCTTACAACGTAAATCTATAAAATGTGACACAGTAAAACCCACTAGTGTGGACACCTGTGATAATCCATCCAATGTGAACTGTCTATTCATCAATTAGCAGAAAGGTCCGTTTATTCAGGAACCAACACACCCACTAACACCTACAAACACTCAATTACACAGCAGGCTGATGCTCACGAGAGTAGAGCAGGTGAAGTTTTACTGTGTATAAAACAAACCAACGGGACATTTGCAGATTACTTCAAGGTGCTTCTAGAAGCCCATGTACTAGAAATCTGTCAACCGGCGCCTCCGGGGGGAAAGGGAGAGGGACAGGGACACTCACCACCGCCAGCGCTCCCGTCTCTCCTGCCGCGGGGACCCCCGCTGCCGTCCCTGCCAGACTTGGTGCGCTAAAGCAAGAAGGCGACACGTTAGAAAGGACATACTGGACGTCAGCTGTACTGTGATGAAAACAGGAATAAATGATAGTCCTTCAAGGTCAACGATAACCAAGCACCGATTTCTAAAACACACGTTAAACTGTGTGTCCCTTAGGCCTTACTGTCCTGCCTCCCGGGGCTGGGCTCACTGGGAGTCGGCCCCGCAGGAGGAAGGCCCGGCTGCCTTGTAAGTAAGGGGGAAACCCTGAGACGGGCAACCAGTCCTATCAGACACGCCAACGGCACTCAGGCTTCAAAGTGCAGGGTCGCCCCTGCTTCTGCAAACAACTTAAAAACCAAGTATTTCCCAGATGTGAAAGCTCAGGTCTTAAACGCAGTAGCTGAAGGGGTGGAGGGAGAAAGGGACCTTGCGAATGGGCTATTTCTGCTTTAGCCCCACTTGACGTGATAAAAGGACAACAGGATTTTGAAAGTCAACTTCCACAATAAAGGCACTGTTAAATCTCACAAAATACCTAAGATCTGCCCAACAGTCTACTTTCTTAGACACCAACTCACCCTTAAGACATAAGAATTATCTCCAAACTGTGACATTCTTAGGTTTCTTTTTACACTGAACAGTCACGGTCACGCTGTGCTGTGCCTAAGTTAGAGCTTTTGATTAAACGCTGACTCCAGGCTCTTGTATGAATAATGGTTTGTTTAGAGAAGAGGGTAGTCAGCGAGCAGAAATAGAGCGCTTCTGACAACTATTTACAATCGAATTAAAATTTCTTAACGTAGATTGGTATCTTATTTAGATCTTCAATAACGTAAACATAATTTCATCATTAATTCAAAGGACACCATTTATTCCCCCAACCCTGACAACTCCCCAAATATTTATAAATTATCAGGTCACGGATGGGATTACTGACATTGTAGTCTCCTAGGAAGAAAAAACAATCCTTTTCAATGATTCAAGACTCATTTCTGTAGAGACACAGATGTAGAGAAACAAATGTATGGACACCAAGGGGGGAAAGTGGCAGGGGTGGTGGTGGGGGGGGGACGAACTGGGAGACTGGGATAGACATGTACACACTAATATGTATAAAATAGATGACTAATAAGAACCTGCTGTATAAAAAATAAAATAAAGTTCAAAAACCAAAAAGACTCGTTTCTGTAAAATGAAACACTCTCCTAAAACTTAGGACCTTCAAACATATGTAAACATGCTTGAGTTTTTTCTATTAAAAAGAAACATCCCCAGAACTCCATCTCTCCCTCTGCCTTCACAAACAAAAGAAAATCTAAAAATGATGCAACAAAATAAATATTTTAACATCTCTAATCAGATTTTATTTCAGAACTTGGTTTCCCTCTATCCATAGATTAATAATTGCCAGCATATCTGTAAGACCTAGACAGTGATAAAATAATTAAACTCATAAAGACAAATGTCCACAGAACTTGAAACTTTTTTCCAAATCAAACGTGGGGGAAGATGTAAGAAACTGTAAGCTTAGCACAGGACAGCCGAGGAAAGTGAGCACGTGCATCGATGACCGCGCCCCCGTCAAACGGTCCTTGCGCCCGTCCAGAACTTTCCCATGCTTTGGCTCTCACCCGCCTTTCCCTAATTCACCCCTTCAAGCCCTCACTTTTTTCCAGCCTGGAAGCCCCCGCCATGGCAAGCACATCTGCATCAAGACCCCCAGGTCCCCACGTGGCCTGCTTCGCTCCCGGGAGAACCCAGAGCCGGCTGACTCAGCCGAGCCCCGTGGACCCGAGTGGACCGGCGCCCGCCGTGGGCTCAGACTCCATCCTCCTGGGCCCGGGACCGCACGCCCTCTCCCCGGTGCGGCCTCCCCCTCGTGGGCTCGTCCCCCAGCTCCACCGGCTCCTCCGGCCAGCCCCCCTCACTCCCCGAGGCCCCCACGACTCCACTCACTCGTCTGTGGGCGGAGGTCAGGGTTCTCGTCCTCTTCCACCCATTTGCCACTGGAAATCAATAAACCCCACCGTGATCAATCTTGTGTCCCCACTGCCACAGCAGCCGGAGCAGCGAGTCCGCGTGGAGGTTACAGAGACGGCAGTGTCACAAGTGAGACCAGAACGTTTACCAGCGCGTAGGCTCGATAAGGTTCTAAGTGTAAAGCAATGTGACCTGCGGAGACTCGGCCAAGTCTTCTCTCAGACCATCCACACCCAGAGGCCGGGTCGCAGGGCCTTCGGGGACGCAAGGAAGGGGAGCCCTCAGAGGGTCAGGTCCCGCCACCCCGCGGAGCCCCGGGAACTAAAGGGACGGGGAGGGGATGACAGAGCGGGGCTCCGTCAGGCAGGGTGGAAAGGTCAAAGTGTCTGCTACGTTCACACCATGGCCGTGAGGGTCTCGGGGAGGGACGCCTCGGCCGCGTGACTGGAGGGGGTCAAGGTGAGGTCCAGTTTGGGGGAACCTTCTGGAGAGAGAGAACATGAAACTCTGAAAATAAAGTAGGCACAACAATAACATCTTATTGAGAGGGGCCGGTGCAAACAGGCCCCAGCCCCACAGCGAATGCCGGGGGCGGACCACAGGCCCAGGGACACAGGCGCACTGCAGTGTCACATTTTGTTCTCAGCAGGAGACACTGCCGCCTTCTCAGAGTTTCAACACCTCATAAAGTTCCCAGGAATCCGGACTCACTTGCAGGGGTGTGAGGTACGGAAGCGGGACTGACAGAAGATTCTCATCACAGCAACACTGACACGTCAAACGGCCACAGAAAGGGGCAAAAAACGACAGAGGCCTGCCTTTGCTGACATGGGAAGCTGCCCAGGTTATCTTCCTAACTGAGGGGAAAACTCAGGTTACAAGACAGTATTTTTATAAAAATCCACTTTTGTTTAAAAAAAAAAAGTCCCATTTAAAAAACGTATTGATATATGTTTGCATATATTTGTAAAAATGCCTGGGATGATGAAATGTCAAAATGCTGACAGTGATCTCAAAGCTGTGGTTGAATGACTTTCACTTTTTCCTTAACACATTTTTATTTGAATTAAAACGTTACTTACAAAAGTAATCTACCTGAATTTTTAGAATAACATTTGTTTTTTCAATAATAGAAAAAAAAGGATGCCATTCCCACTTTGGGGGAAAAAATGAGAGAAGCAGGTACAAAGAGAAGAGGAGCAAAGTAGATATAAATAAAATGATGGAAAAATTAAACAGGTAAGTGTTGGGAGAGTGTCTTTTCCCCACCGTGAACACACGACACTGCTCTCCTGCAGGGGACAGGAAGAGTCTCCAGGACCCGCGCAGCCCCACACTGTCACACTGTCACCTGCCCCCGGAGGACAGTGGTCACAGGACCCGAGGGTGAGGGCTGCAAACTCTTGCAGCGATTTGACGTTTCTGACATCCAAGTATGTGGTCATTTTCCAGCAATGTCGGTGACAGACTGGGACAAACCTAAGCTCACCGTGGACAGTGTGTGAAGGCCAGCCGAGAACACTGTCCTCATCTCACTGAGGAGGACCAGGTCTGGAGCTGACTGGGGCTGAGAAGGAAAGCCCAGGGTTCCGTCCACCATCTTGGGCTTTTATTCCCTAAGAATTAGATTTTTGTCTTAGAACAAGGAGCAGTTGTTACCTAGATAAGGATCCTTAAGAAGATTGGCTCTGACTTCAAATTCAAGGGAAAGCAGAATTTAAGACGTTTCTTTGCAGCTTCAACTCCAAAGAACCCACGAACGTGGCCGCACCTTCCTGCCCCCGGACCTCTCTCACACCTTCCCGCCCCCGGACCTCTCTCACACCTTCCCGTCTCCACGCCGGGCCCCGAGGTCCAGCCACACCTCCCCCGGGGACCACTCGGACCCCTGGTCATGGGCCGAACCCCATCCAGTACACACGCTGCACGTCTCTGCCGGGCGGCAAGCAACCCGTGTCTGTCTCATTCTGCTGCCAGGTGACAAGCAGCTGAAGCACCTCGTCCACGTCAAGTGTCTCCTGAACAGGTGAACCAAGGACCCGCACAAGGTGATGCCAGCAGGCGAGGACTCCACGGCCTTTAACCAAAGCGTCACGGGAGTCTCACCCTGGAAAACGTCAAGGCCCAAATCACCACACACTTGATACCAAGGATGAATGCTATAGAAATTATCTTCTGTGTTTCTGTTGAACTTTATAAATGCAATAACGTATAAAATGGGCAAAACATTCTTGCAGCTTTCATTACATATGTAAACCTTAAAAATTTTGCATTTTTCCTTCACAGTTAATTTAAAGCTATGCCTTTATGAGATCTTCATAGAGAATCTTTTTCCTTTTAAGAACTATGACCAAAAAAAGGGTTTCTGCTCAACTAGCTTCTGGTAATAACTGGAAATTTGAGGATAAGTACCAACTATATATTACATTAGTTTTGAATGTCACATATTATTTTAAGTTGGCCAAAACGCCACGCCCGGGACTGTTTGCCACGGCTCTGCAAACAGGGCACAAAGCTCCCTCCCCACCCAGGAACACAGGCCCCCAGCACAAAGGGGAGAACAGCCGCCTTTTCCAGAAGTGCTCCAGAAGAGGACGCACCTCTCTGAAAAGTCAGTCCAGAGAAATGAGTTTCTAGCTTTAATGCTTTAAGATAGGAGCTAGGGGCCTGGGGAGGTCCATTACCCTGATCCACATAATCTGGAATCTGTTTATCTTTCCTTCTCAGGTCTACACAAATCCCTTTCCATTTTAAAGCAGTTTTTTAAAATCCACAGCCTGATTTATTTTGTGTTTACTTTTCCCCTTAAAGCAGATTCTGTATCCTGAGCTGGTGTTTGATCGTTTGAAGGTAACCCTTCGGGAGCATAACACTACACCAGTGCTTCTTGAATGTCTGTGAATAAAAAATTAGTTTGAGAACTTGTTTAAGAACCACATAGATTCTTGGACTCCATACCCAGAGATTTTAATTCTGGGGTTGGGGTAGTCTGGGGTGAGGCCCAAGACTTTGTAACTGTACGAAGTCCAGGCGATTCTGAGGCTCTGAGGGTCCACAGGCCACACTTGGAGAGCACTGTTCTGAGGCCCTAGCTCTGATCAAATTAGAGTGAGCTCACAGAGGTACATTCTAATTTAGCTCATGGAGTGAGCTACCAACTTCCTGGATGCAAAAAAGTAAGGACTATACACCAACTGAAAGTAATTACTCGCATCATCCTTTTTCTCTACTATCCATAAGGGAGCAGGGCATGGCAGCCAGGAGCCGGGACTCAGAAGCTGGCCTTCCTGGATGTGAATCCGAGGCCTACCCCCCAACAGCTGTGTGACCAGGAGAAAGTTGCTTTGCAACCACGGGCCTCAGGTTTCTCATCTTAAAGAACAGTAATAATGAAACCACACCCAACATCATAGCATAGGACTCCTGTGACGATTAATTTAGCCAGTACGTGCAAAGGGCTAGAGCGGCCCGCGCTCGTCATGCGCTGGTGCTGCCGCTGCTGGTCGCTGACGTCCAGCTGAGCAGACGTCATCAGGTGGAAGGAGGGGAAACTGCAACCAGAGCAGAGAGATCAGGAAAGGCCACCCAGCCTCTTCACTTCTTTTCCTTTCTGCTGCCAAACTTCTGCCACTGTCAGCACTTGCAGGGGAAAGGACGGGATAAAGACTGGGGCTCAGCTCTGCATTTCTTCTAGCAGCTCAGGTAAAGGTGTGGCGTGGTTATCCAGGACATCCCTGGTCTCAACCCTGTGGCTGGTTCCCAAACGTCTCCAGCTAACAATATGGACGAGCTCGACTACAGACACAGAGGCCCACAGAGCTTCAGCAAGGAACACGTGAAAGCTAGACAGACTGTAGAAAGTCACCAACTGGAAAAAAGATACCTAACCATGTGGAGATATTCAAAGAAATCAAGATATATCTGTACAACAAGTATTACACAGGCCTCGGCAATGATTTTATGAAGAAATCCTAATTACGAAGGAAAAACGTTAAGTTTTTGCATTGAGACAGATTCTAAACAGGAGACACACAGGAAGAGTAACAAGAAGTTTTAAGTTCAAATTTAGAAAAGGATAGCATCCTTACTTCAGGCGTTTATCTGTGACATTTTGTTTCATAACGAATAGCGTCTCACACACCACGCAGCCAGGAAACAGGGCGCCCGCCCCATGGCTCGCAATGTAGACAAACGCACGGGGACACGCAGCGATTTCCCAAGAAGGCTGCTCTCGTACCCACAGGACTCCTTCTCTGTAAGCCTCTGCTCTCTTTCCTATGACTGACCTTTTCCACTAATTTCCCCCTCAATTTTGTGTTCATACGCAAAATATAAGTGAGAAAACATCAAGAAAATGTTTCTCTTCATGTAAGATTTAATAAGCAGTCCCGAAGAACAATGGAGAAACTGATCTCAAGGAAACTGAAGGAAAGTGCTCTGTGGATAAGGACTGTGACTTAAAGGAAGACGAAGGAACGGCTGGGACGAGAGGACGCATCTCAGTGATGCAGGCACAGCGCGGCAGCGATAGGCGTTAGGAAGAGAGACTGCTGGAGCACAGCGACACAGCACTCACTTGGGTAAGCCGGTCAGGTAAGCGCTGCGTAATTTAAACGCACCAACTGTAACTCCTCTGAGCTTGCTAAGTGTCCTTAATTACCCCATGGCGAGTACAACATAAGGATACGAGGCCAGGTCTATGAGAGACACAGACAAAAGCTATGTTCACTGAATACACAAATATTGTGATGAAGAGGAATCAAGAGGCTGAGTAGTAATTAGAAAGGAAAAGCCGTTTCAATGACATTCAATACTCCTTTACAACAGTAAAATCACAAGCCCCCATGAGCAAAAGAGAACAATCAGGACAGGGGTTGCAGTGTGGGGGGAACCGGGGGGTGACGGGCCGCCACATCAGAAGGAGAGGAGCGCCTGTAGTGGCCCAGGCCGTCTAGATTCAAGGAGTGCAGGGGCTGGCGTGGGCTCTGAGGAGGGTGTGTGGTGGGCACAGGTCTCAACCTGACCCCTCAAGTTCACTTCCCAGGAGTCCTCAGAATCCATGTCTCCTAAAGCCTGAGTGCGGCCCCCGGAAGCAGGAGCTAGAAGGCTCCTGGCTCCTCACTGGGGTGGGGGGCGTCTGGCCGGGAGGCCCACTCCCACTCAGCTGCGGGGTCAGCACATGGGCCCCACGCGGGATCCAGAACTTGCCTGAGCTCATGTGCACCGCCGTTCAGTCACTGTTCGTAAGTGACAAACCACTGATGCTTAAGCTTACGAAGTCTGAAGACTTCCAGATGCACCCACGGTTCTACACCAAGTAACTTCACAGAACTAGTTTTGAGCTCCAAAGAATTTCATGGTTTGAAATAGATACTTCTTTTTGATTCTTCTTAAGAAACAAATGTAATAGTAATTATGATGATAATTATGATAATTTGAACTTCTAATTTGTACTAGTTTAATTTTACAAAACTTTCACCCAGGTTATCTAATTAAATTAGCAATTGGTATGTGGTATTCAGCTGGTCTTCACAGCAGGTTGTAACTATATACCCTAGCAGTGGCATTTTAATACCAACTTGATGTTGTATAGTTTTTTTAAGGTAAAGATCTAGGTCATACTCATAACGCTTTTACAACTGATAATTTAAAAAAGAGAGGGCTTCCCTGGTGGCGCAGTGGTTGAGAGTCCGCCTGCCGATGCAGGGGACACGGGTTCATGCCCCGGTCCGGGAAGATCCCACATGCCGCGGAGCGGCTAGGCCCGTGAGCCATGGCCGCTGAGCCTGTGCGTCCGGAGCCTGTGCTCCGTAACGGGAGAGGCCACAACAGCGAGAGGCCCGCGTACCGCAAAAAAATAAATAAATAAATAAATAAAATAAAATAAAAAAGAGAATAAAACAATCAGGTCACCTCTTCAAAACAAAAACAAGATAATCACATTTTGAAAGCAAATATGAAATTTAGATTTAATTATCCAAGGTAATTAAATTCTTGAAAAAGCTTAAGCTTAAAGAAGTTTCTTTCTATAAAAGGCAGATACTCAGAAATCATGTTAAAGTTTTAAATGTTCTAGGCTCAAACACAGGAGGGATTATTCTCTCACAGAAGTAAAACACTGCAGGGAACACAGAAATGCACCCGAAGCCTCTGTATCAGCAATCCTCAGCCATGCCCTATGATGCAACAGAGCAGCCCAACGAACTGCTGTTGTAGGTAAGTGACTGTCTCCTGGTTTCCACAGGCCACGAGACTCTCCAGCTGAAGTTACATCTACAAATTAACCTGCAGCTATTTTGTACTGGGGAAATTACAATTGTTAGTCTATTAGTAGATTTCCACTAAAGACTACACTGAATCTATTGCACTTTCTCTGATTAGGAACTAGATTTTGACTGAATTTTATCCTAAAACTAGAGTTTTAGTTATTCCTCCTTTTATGCCACAGCAGAAAAATAACTGCAATTTTACTGACAGAAGCCCAGACATCACTCAGCTGACTTAATTTTACTGACAGAAGCCCAGATATCACTCAGCTGAGCTACAGAAGGCTGACATTTTCAAAACTGACAGCAGTTTTCGGCTCACATGACATACCTGTTCCCTGATTTCTTTCATTTTTTCCAATCTCTTGAGTTTTGTTGCATATTCTTGAACTTCTTTTAACCCAATATCTGTGCAGAGACGAACCAAGAAACGTAGACCTAAATTATGAAAAATATTTTTAGAAGAGTGTTTATCCATGGTGTTCAAAGAACAATAAATCAATAAACTCAGTCTTCTGGGACCCGGGTAGGAATGCTGCTCACAAACGGTGTTTGTTTCCCTTGAAAAATCACTACACTTTGTATTCCCGGCCCTCTGAGAACTGACCTCCCGGGAAGTGGGTTTAGAGGGACTCTGCCCACCTGCCCTTCAGGAGAGACCACAGCACCTATAACCCGGGCCTTTATCTCCTCACCTGCTTCTCCTTTATACCACTACGACTGCTGACATACTATATACGTGTTTATTGTCTTTTTCTTCCCACTAGAATCCAAGCTCCACGAGGCCAGGATTTTGGTCTGTCTTGTTTTCTGCCACACCCACAGGGCGGGAACAGTGCTGTGTACCAGCACTGCAGTCACCCCATAAGAATTTGTAAGTTAGTGACTAATTCATGACCATTAATGTATTACAAAAGTAATGGTACTAAAATAATCTAAAATGTCACACATTACTACTGTGTAAATTGCCTATGTATACATTTACCCTGATTAATGCACAGTAAGAAGGTAATTTATATTTTCTACAAACAATACTCAACTATCTCTCTTATCTACCCATCCTTGGAAAGAGTGGCTTAGAAATATTTAGTGTAAAATAAAACCCACTGTTTTTGGTAGATGTCCTCTGAAATTTAGCATGTCACCTGTAACTCTATAGAGCAGGTCAATTTTTGATAGCTGAAGAATGTATTTTAAGACTAAATCACCCTTTGGGTTCATCAGAAAAGTACTCTGCTCAAAGTGAGATCTTACAAGAGTGCAAGTGTTTTTCCTATGCTACCATAAGGTAGACTACTGATTACACCCTGTTTTGAAAATTAAACAGGCCAAAGTACCTTGGACATTCCCCACGGCACAGATAATCACTCAACTTTCTTTTTTTAAAATAAATTTATTTATTTATTTTTGGCTGCGTTGGGTCTCTGTTGCTGTGCGCGGGCTTTCTCTAGTTGCAGCAAGCAGGAGCTACTCTTCATTGCAGTGCATGGGCTTCTCATTGCGGTGGCTTCTCTTGTTGCGGAGCACGGGCTCTAGGCGCGCAGCCTCAGTAGTTGTGACTCGCGGGCTCTAGAGCACAGGCTCAGTAGTTGTGGCCCACAGGCTTAGTTGCTCCGTGGCATGTGGGATCTTCCCGGACCAGGGCTCGAACCCGTGTCCCCTGCACTGGCAGGCGGATTCTTAACCACTGCCCCACCAGGGAAGTCCCAATCATTCAACTTTTACAGTGAATCTTAAACTCTCTTTAAAGAAAGAAAAGTGGCCTTGCTTGGAGATGCTCCCTTTGCTGTCCAGTTTGGAGGTGCTGCAGCTACTGCAGTGGTCCTCAACCGGCAGCAGCTGCATCCCCAGGGGACACCTGACAATGTCATAACAGGAGGTGTGCTCCTGGCACCCAGTGGGTGGAGGGCAGGGATGCTGCTAGAACATTCTAGAATCCACAGGATGGCCCCACAGCACACCATTATCCAATCCCAAATGTCAGTGCTGCCAAAGCTGAGAAACTCTGCCCAGCAGACTGTTGGGTTTCCATTCCCCAAAAGCTATTACTGCTCTCATTTAATCTCTAAAGTATCAGTTCCCCAATGCGACTGAAGTTAAGAATCACATTAAAAGCTGTTAAAAAAAGAAACAGGAAAATAAATCGATGAGAAAAAAAAAAAGGAAATAGGAAAAATCAGATATCCGGGTCCACTGCAAACCTGAATGAGAATCTCTGTAGGTTGGGCTACAGATGTGTAGTTTTTACAAGTTTTACAAGTAATTCCCATGTATCCTGTTTTCTGACTGGCATTTGGAAACTGCTGTGAGCTAATGGACCCACATCTGACCAGCATTACAAAACTCCTCGGCCCTAGGCTCTTAGCAAAGGCCATAATTCTGAGCTCTCTGCTTTCACAAAAGTCAAATTGAGAAAAATATTACTGAAGGAACATGCAGCACATCTAACCCCTGGATCAGGCTGCGCCACTGAAAACGTGGCCCAGAAAAGATCTGTTTTTACTGAAATGTGCTGTTTTGTGTGCATGGTCATTGAAGGACAACATTCAAAACGGTCTTTTCCAACACATTATTTTATTTGTTGGAGGGATGTTAGTAAAGCTAGGAGCTGAGATGTCTTCCAGTGACCTTTTATCTACTCTCCTCTGTGTCTCAACACGACTGAAGTAAGAGTTGAAAGGATTTTCTTCTTCCCAAGGAATTACTTTTTATTTCCTTATAAATAGTAAAGATTATAAAACCAACTGTATCTTCTCTCTTCCCTTTAGTCACAAAGCTACTTGGGGCCATATATAGTTTAGTGAGACTATGAGACCTATGAATATGGTTATTTTGTACTTTTCCAGATCCTGATCTTGTTGCTGTTACTGTAACACTGTTACTTCAAGTTGCTTCAAATCCACTGTGCAATAAGATTGGAAGAAATGAATATTTTATACAAAGCCAACTTTATAAAAGGGAAATAAGTTACATATAACAAAATGTTTTAAAATTAATTTGCCACCAGTATCATCAAGATTATTAATGTTCTATTATCATAAACTCTAAAGGTATTTTTTTCAGTCTCAAAAAGTTACAGTTAAATGGATGGTTTAAAATGCCTTTTCTAGGGCTTCCCTGGTGGCACAGTGGTTAAGAATCTGCCTGCCAATGCAGGGGATACGGGTTCGATCCCTGACCCGGGAAGATCCCACATGCCGCGGAGCAACTAAGCCCGTGCGCCACAACTACTGAGCCTTCACTGTAGAGCCTGCGAGCCACAACTACTGAACCCACATGCCACAACTACTGAAGCCTGCGCACCTAGAGGCCGTGCTCCGCAACGAGAAGCCACTGCAATGAGAAGCCCGCGCACCACAACGAAGAGTAGCCCCCACTCGCCACAATTAGAGAAAGCCCGCGTGCAGCAACGAAGACCCAACGCAGCCAAAGATAAAATAAATAAGTTTATAAAAAAGAATTTAAAATAAAAATAAAATGCCTTTTCTATAAAATACCACAGTTTATGAACTTTAAAAAATAATAAACCAAAATTTATTCTTAAAATTTCATAAAGCTTTGAAATACAGATCTGTTTGCTACTGAAGAGAATTCAGTGGTATATTTAAATCCGTCAAGAATTAAATTCTATGAAAATGTGTACTTGCATAGTCCAATTTTCTGATCCTATAACCACATATTTAAACATATGTACCATAAATTATAGGTTGGTATCTATGTATGCAATTACTGTAGCAAAGGTAATTATTACATATTAGGACATAAAATGTGAGAACCTATACTTTCAAAGTTACAAAATGTGTAGTCTCACTTACATTCAACATTTTCTGGAAATTTTCTGTGAATATCTTTGTAAGTATCTAATGCTTTTTGGTAGTTACCTATAAGTGAAGGAGAAAAAACAAACATACTAGCAGATTATAGAAATCAACAGGATTCAGCAAAATACTAACTTAAATTCAATATGCTGGCACCATTTCATCAGTTTAGAAGGATGACTTTCATGTTTGCCACAGGCATCAATAGCCATTCCCAATATAACTTCTGCTTTTGTTTGTTTGTTTTGGCTGTGCAGCATGTGGGATCTTCATTCCCCGACCAGGGATCAAACCTGTGCCCCATGCGGTGGAAGCGTGGAGTCCTAACACCTGGACCGCCAGGGAGGTCCCTCAATATAACTTCTGGAAGAAAATGTACAGATAAAATAAATCTGAAAAAGGGGCAGACCGGAAGTAAATGGTTGAAACTTAGTTCTACTTCTTAAAATAAACGAATAACATTAATTTCAATGTTATTCACTTGGAAAAGATGAAAAATAACTTGTTTTGCAGTTTTTATTTTCAAACATTAAAAAGTTTACAGAAAGCATTTTGTTTTGTAATAAAATAATTTAGCTTCACATGGCAGCAAAGAATAGGAAAAACGAATTTTGGATCGAAGACCTTTGCTAAAATCTCAGGAAAGAGTTATGCCCTTACGTCTGGGCCTCCTGCACAAGGGGGTGGCCCACCGGCCTCAGTGTCGGGGTGGAGGCTGAACAAGACGGAGAGCGGAGCACCCAGTGCGCGGCCGGGCCGGCTAAGACGGCCGCTCTTCCCCTCAAAATGACCTGAGGCCGCACCGCACCTGTGTCCCGCTGCCACTGAGGGGCTCTCGGAGGCAGACAGAGGGCCCTTAGAAACGGCGGGGACCGCTGCCGGTGGTCAGGGCTCGCGCTTCCCTGGGTGAGGGAGTTCTCCTCCTGGACATCTGGTTGCTCTATAAGAGGGACTGCATTTTTCACACTTAACTACATTAGCATGTTATTTTAACTACACTACACATTTTAACCACAGTGTTAACATTTATCTCCTGCCTAATCCTGACATTTTAACAGTACCATTCACTTCACATCTAGTCCCAAACCATTAACACGCTGACACTGCAGAACAGGCCAGCAGCACAGGACGGGATAAAGACAGTCACTGAAAACACAAACCAGGATGACTAGTGACATCTGCTGTACAAAATCAAGTCCTGCGGCCCCAGTTCTGGGCTCTCCTCAGCTTTTCAGTTGTGAGAGAGGCTCACACATTGGGCAGAGCACACAGGGTGTTTAGAATGAGGAGACCAGATGGGACTTCCCTGGCGGCCCAGTGGTTAAGACTCCCCGCTTCCAATGCAGAGGATGCGGGTTAGTAAACGTAACTCTTATCTGTACGTAGTAACCACTGTGTCTTTCATACAATGCTTGATATGTATACTTATCAAAAGTTATCTTAATAAATAAATCTACAATAGGAACACATTTACATGCATAATTACCTAAAAGATAGAAACAAGCAACATATATTAAAGTGAATAAAATTAAAGCATTTACCACTTCTTCTAAAACAACTAGCTATCATTAGCTGCCATTTCACCTGTGTAGGCCTGTAAAAGAAATAAATTATGTGAAATTAGAGATGAAACAAAAAAAATCTGTGAAGGCCAAACAGTTTTATAAAGCTAAGCTACATATCTGTACTATCTTTCAATTACTTTTTGACATTTGATTAGGTCATCTTTATTATTAACAACAGCATATATACAATTTCCTTCATTATTATCTGTCATACTGAAATTAGGAAATTTAAATTTAGGGCCCTTCAGTTAACTCGCACCTTTATTTAGACATTCTTAGAAGAACCGCCTCGCCAGTTTGGGTAAAGACCACAGCATTCTATTTTAAACATTTTTATTACCTTTGCCATACCTTATACTTAGTACCTAAGGCTTAGAAACCTAAGTTTAGGCTTGCAAATTTAGTATCCAAGAGGCAATTTTTGACCTGGTGTTTGAACAATTAGACTTCAACTAAAAAGAAAGTAAAAAAGAAATCTATTCATTTTTTTCCCTTAAAAAGAAATGAATTTCTTTTCTAAAATAAACATGACCAAAATTTCTAAAGACTACTACTAAAAATTTCTGAGAAAAACGAAATTTGAATGAATAAAAGACTAGGGAATAATGCTCTCCTCACTTCTATTTTTTTTCAAATTGAGGTATAGTTGATTTACAATATTAGTTTCAAGTGTACAAGTGATTCAAAATTTTTATAGATTATACTCCATTTATAGTTATTATAAAATATTGGCTATATTCCCTGTGCTGCACAGTACATCCCTGTATCTTATTTATTTTATACATACTAGTTTGTACCTCGAAATCCCTTACCCCTACCTTGTCCCTCCCCGCTCCCCTCTCCCCACATCTAATAATAAAATTCAATTTGGCCAAATACAAAACACAACATGATATATCCCAATTATTTTTGAATAATGTATAAAACATTCTGATATGAATTTAAAGACATTTTTAAGAGTTTGATTTTTTTTATAAGTTTCCTCACTTTGATTTCTGTTCTGTCTGAAGTTAATATTGCTACTCCTGTTTTCTTTCTTTTTTTAAAATAATAAATTTATTTATTTATTTATTTATTTATTTTGGCTGCATTGGGTCTTTGTTGCTGCACGCAGGCTTTCTCTAGCTGCGGCGAGCAGGGGCTACTCTTCATTGCGGCGCGCGGGCTTCTCATTGCAGTGGCTTCTCTTGTTGCAGAGCATGGGCTCTAGGTGTGCGGGCTTCAGTAGTTGTGGCTCACGGGCTCTAGAGCGCAGGCCTCAGTAGTTGTGGCGCACGGGCTTAGCTGCTCCGTGGCATGTGGGATCTTCCCAGACCAGGACTCGAACCCGTGTCCCCTGCATTGGTAGGCGGATTCTTAACCACTGCGCCACCAGGGAAGTCCTGATTTTTAATATATAATGTATATCAATTACAAATTGAGACCAATGAATCATTTCAATTAGGACTCTTTCAGAAATGAAACTTTGTCTTTGGACTGAGATAGTCATTTTCTGATTGATAAAGAAATAATACTTGTTTACTGAGATGTGAAAAAGAAAAATACACACAGAAAAGTACCTTGAAGGTATTTTTAAAAACTTTTGCATAAAAAGGAAATATATTTATCATAATAAAAACCAAGTCAAATGAAACACAATACAAGAAAATCGAAATGATGCCTGAATGTTCACTAATAACTGCTCATGAACTCAGTAAGTCTATCAGATTGTAGACATTTAACTAAACATAAAATCGTAACAGTTACCTACTGTATAAGAGAAGCTCTTTCAAAGTACTGAATGGCTTTTTCATAAAACTGGGTGTCGATGTAATAGGCCCCGAGCCACTCGATGACTTCAATATTGGACGGGAAATACCTATATGACTGGAAAGGGAGGTGTGACAAAAGAACTTCAGTCACAACGCACAGTTCACTCCCCAACATCTTCCCCACCGGCTGGATTAATTTATACAGTGTGACATTTCTTACTTAAAAAGTATGAGCTGTCACAAGCACTGTTCAAGTTTTGAAACTATATAAGATTTGGAAAAGTTAAGATTTGTTTGACACATTTTTCAATTATCTATAAATATCTTTTTGATGTACTGATATATGATCCGAGTCAAATTAAATATGCAGTAGACTTAAAAGGGATTAAATCATCCTTCAAGAGAAAAATGCATTGGTACCTTTTATTTTACTTTTTATTAAAATAATCAAAAACTAACTTTATATTCCACAAATGTTTTATTTTAAATCATTATTTATTTAAAAGCTAATAAGCATTTATAATTTTTAAAAATTAAAAGGCCTGCTGTCTTTTTTATAACAATTCATAAAAGGCTAAAAAGCAGAAGGAAGGCAAGACTGCACACCTACCTCATAGTAATACTGGAATGCTTGGGATTTATCCCCCTCACTGTCATATAATCCTCCCAGTTTAGACAAAGCTCTGGAGTCAGTTGGAACAACACTGATCAGCTGCATTAACCATTCCATAGCTTGATTGGGATCTTCCATTAATTCGTATCTTAGACAATTTCAATGAAGGATAACACAATTTTTCTAAATTCATTGATCAATAAGCAAACCTAAAACCAACATTTCATAAAAATATTTCTTAGTCTATACTAATGTGCTACTTAATACTGTTTACTCTGGATTTCATCAGGGATGAGGATGAAAAATGGTCATACTGGCAATAACACTTTTGTCCCATATATATATACGGGATATATATACACACACACACACACACACACACACACACACACAAACACACCTTGCTTTTCCTTTTACTTCATTACTACCCACTAAGATCAACTGCCAAATTTCTAGAATAGTGTGCTGTTTTATTCAAAGTTTTGTCCAAAATTTGTCCTTAATAAAAATGCCTGAATGCTGTGTTTCAATTATTCTACCTCTCTTAAATGTTCAACATTTTAAAGGAATGGTTTCCATGTATTTTCTGGTGAGTTTTCCCTAATTACATTACAAGCCCAAGACAGTTTTTTGCAGCTTTCATGCCTAGTAAGTCCTCTGCATGCACTCAAATAATTTATTCACACCAGTACTTACTGATTACTATTTATTTTATATTAGCTGCCTTAATGAATTGAAAATATTCCAATCCAAAGTTTCATTGAAAAAGAAGAGACTTGGGGCTTCCCTGGTGGCGCAGTGGTTAAGAATCCGCCTGCCAATGCAGGGGACACGGGTTCGAGCCCTGGTCCGGGAAGATCCCACATGCCGCGGAGCAACTAAGCCCGTGCGCCACAACTACTGAGCCTGTGCTCTAGAGCCCGCGAGCCACAACTACTGAGACCTCGTGCCACAACTACTGAAGCCCGCTCGCCTAGAGCCCGTGCTCTGCAACAAGAGAAGCCACTGCAATGAGAAGCCCGTGCACCGCAATGAAGAGTAGCCCCTGCTCACTGCAACTAGAGAAAGACCACGTGCAGCAACGAAGACCCAATGCAGCCAAAAATAAATAAATAAAATAAATAAATTTATTTTTTTTTTAAAAAAAGAAGAGCCTTCTATTTTTAATGATGACAAATGTGATACCATAAGAAAAACAGGGCTTCCCTGGTGGCGCAGTGGTTGAGAGTCTGCCTGCCAATGTGGGGGACACAGGTTCGAGCCCTGGTCTGGGAGGATCCCACATGCAACGGAGCAACTGGGCCCGTGAGCCACAACTACTGAGCCTGCGCGTCTGGAGCCTGTGCTCCGCAACAAGAGAGGCCGCGATAGTGAAGTGAGAGGCCCGCGCACCGCGATGAGGAGTGGCCCCTGCTCGCTGCAACTCGAGAAAGCCCTCGCACAGAAACAACGACCCAACACCGCCAAAAATAGATAAATAAATAAATTAAATTAAAAAAAAAAAAAAAGAAAAACATAAAAATAAGGAAATGTATTCAAACAGCCTCAAACACAACAACTGCTTGACTGGATCCAAACTGATCAGGAACTGGGCACCAGCAGGTCATGACACTGGCACCTTCAGAGAAATGAACTGGACAAAACAAAAAGGCTAAAAGAAATAACTATGCCACTATCTGCTCTAAAATTAACATTTTTTATCAAAAAAATTTTATCTACCCTACCAGAAGCACAGGAGACAATACTTAAAATTTTTTAATCATTATCATTATTTATTTTTTTTTTTTTTGGCTGCGCCACACGGCTTGCGGGATCTTAAGTTCCCTGACCTGGGATCAAATCTGGGCCCTGGCAGTGAGAGCAAGGAGTCCTAACCACTGGACGGCCAGGGAATTCCCTGAAGGGTCTAATTTATGCTCAATGAACATCTTGTGTGGACTCGACATGATACCCAATTACGTCAATTATTATGTCTAAAAATTAATAATACTTGCAACTTCTAAATAATTCCTCCTATAATGCAAATGACCCTTTAAAACAGGATCACTCGGGGCTTCCCTGGTGGCGCAGTGGTTGAGAGTCCGCCTGCCGATGCAGGGGACGCGGGTTCGTGCCCC